>NC_088230.1:24430369-24550369 GCF_036934945.1 Oncorhynchus masou masou | reverse complement strand
AGACTCTAAGGTTCATTTGCTGCACTTCCTAATGGCTTGAGTGCTGCTGACGCTGTGTGTTTTCTCTCGGCAGGAGTCACCCTCTTTGTGGCACTTTATGACTATGAGGCGCGGACAGAGGACGACCTCAGCTTCAGGAAAGGGGAGAGGTTTCAGATTATCAACAGCACGTAAGTGCAGTATAGTACAGCCACTTATCACACATCACACCTACTGCACTGAGAGTGGGAAAAGGTCTATATTCTAGATGTAAATATCATATTAGAATCACTCTGGTAGCCTGGCTGCCAAGGTTTATCACTTTGACCGGGGAAGGTGTTGGAATGACTGTAAAAGAAGTTTTATTTCCATCTTCAAGACATCAGCATTTAAATTGTATGGAACAGGCAGGGGTCTTTAGTTTGAGGTGGGGGATGTGGAATGGTTTTCTGTTGTTCTTCAGTCTGCTTTAGTCTAGTGTAGACTTTCTCTTTGAGCGGTCTGACACAAAGTGCAGCCACTCTGTTACGCATCTGTCAGCACAACTGTCTCAGACCAGCCCATGAACATGCTGCTCTGAAAGCTCATGGATGGGTTTTTCCTTCTCAGCAGGCTTTAGTGACACACTGAAAAATGTCATTTGATATATTCTCTCAGAAGTATGACTGTCTGTGTCTGTTTAGGTTTGTGATTTCCCAGCTCCTCCTCCACTGTCCCCATGTTTATGTTCACCCATGTAGATTTCCAACCTAAAGCCCAGGCAGCACAGGGGATACTCACCAGTCTCCATACCCATCCATACTGCTTTAACAGCTGACATCCTGTCCTTTCTCCCGTGTGGAAGGGCTGCTCCTCATACCCCAGTAGCACACGTTTAACCACTACCACCCACTGCCCACCCATCTAGAGCAAAGGCAGGAAGACATCATCATTAGGACACTCTCTATGCTATCCTCCCCTCCTCCTCTCCTCCCTTCATCTTCTCCTCCTGGCCAGTGGCCAGTCAGAGCTGCAGCCTCAGCCCTCCATCATCCACCCTCCGTCCGCCCACGCCTCCCTCACTTCTAACTTCCCTCCCTGGCAGCATCCAGGCACTGTTCTAGCCTGGCACACTGTCTCCTGCTGGAGAGAAGAGTAACTGCACCCAGCCCAGGCCCAGTCTCTCCCTCTCAGGCCAGGCTGCCTGGCAAACAGACAGTACATGGTAGATGCTTGTTCAGGCAGGGAATCACGTGAGCAGCCATGGGACTCCTGTGAGCAGCCATGGGACTCCTGTGAGCAGCCACGGGACTCCTGTGAGCAGTTATGGGATTCCTGTGAGCAGCCATGGGACTCCTGTGAGCAGCCATGGGACTCCTGTGAGCAGCCATGGGACTCCTGTGAGCAGCCATGGGACTCCTGTGAGCAGCCATGGGACTCCTGTGAGCAGTTATGGGATTCCTGTGAGCAGCCATGGGACTCCTGTGAGCAGCCATGGGACTCCTGTGAGCAGCCACGGGACTCCTGTGAGCAGCCATGGGACTCCTGTGAGCAGTTATGGGATTCCTGTGAGCAGCCATGGGACTCCTGTGAGCAGCCATGGGACTCCTGTGAGCAGCCATGGGACTCCTGTGAGCAGCCATGGGACTCCTGTGAGCAGCCACGGGACTCCTGTGAGCAGCCACGGGACTCCTGTGAGCAGTTATGGGATTCCTGTGAGCAGCCATGGGACTCCTGTGAGCAGCCACGGGACTCCTGTGAGCAGTTATGGGACTCCTGTGAGCAGCCATGGGACTCCTGTGAGCAGCCATGGGACTCCTGTGAGCAGCCATGGGACTCCTGTGAGCAGCCATGGGACTCCTGTGAGCAGCCACGGGACTCCTGTGAGCAGCCATGGGACTCCTGTGAGCAGTTATGGGATTCCTGTGAGCAGCCATGGGACTCCTGTGAGCAGCCATGGGATTCCTGTGAGCAGCCATGGGACTCCTGTGAGCAGCCATGGGACTCCTGTGAGCAGCCATGGGACTCCTGTGAGCAGCCATGGGACTCCTGTGAGCAGCCATGGGACTCCTGTGAGCAGCCATGGGACTCCTGTGAGCAGCCATGGGACTCCTGTGAGCAGTTATGGGACTCCTGTGAGCAGCCATGGGACTCCTGTGAGCAGCCATGGGACTCCTGTGAGCAGCCATGGGACTCCTGTGAGCAGCCATGGGACTCCTGTGAGCAGCCATGGGACTCCTGTGAGCAGCCATGGGACTCCTGTGAGCAGCCACGGGACTCCTGTGAGCAGCCACGGGACTCCTGTGAGCAGCCACGGGACTCCTGTGAGCAGCCACGGGACTCCTGTGAGCAGCCACGGGACTCCTGTGAGCAGCCACGGGACTCCTGTGAGCAGCCATGGGACTCCTGTGAGCAGCCATGGGACTCCTGTGAGCAGCCATGGGACTCCTGTGAGCAGCCATGGGACTCCTGTGAGCAGCCATGGGACTCCTGTGAGCAGTTATGGGACTCCTGTGAGCAGCCATGGGACTCCTGTGAGCAGCCATGGGACTCCTGTGAGCAGCCATGGGACTCCTGTGAGCAGCCATGGGACTCCTGTGAGCAGTTATGGGACTCCTGTGAGCAGCCATGGGACTCCTGTGAGCAGCCATGGGACTCCTGTGAGCAGTTATGGGACTCCTGTGAGCAGCCATGGGACTCCTGTGAGCAGCCATGGGACTCCTGTGGCTACTGAGCACAGGTTCTGTTGTGTTGTATTATGGTGGCATCTTCTCAATGAGCTTGGTGAATGCAAACAACACGTTACAGGGAAGCATCCCAAACAATAAGACTCAAGTGTTTATAATGTTTGATTCTGATTGCTTAGAATAGTTTCCTATAACATGATGACACGTGTACACGTCTTCATCATGCAATTGCACAGTTAGCACATTTTTTCACAGTCTGTTTTTGTACAACTACCTCAGAAACATGCAGGAAATACCACAGATGTTTTGTTTAATGATTACTCTGTCATTAGCAGTGACCACAGGGAAAGACGTTAGTTGAAGCATAACAATACTTCTGGAGATGGGAGAAGGCTGGTTCTTTGTTTGTTTACCCATGTTGTTGTTTTCTGTCTTTGCGGCGCAGCCGACTTGGTTTAAAGAGCGTTTGTTTAAGAAGACAGAAGTGGTGAATGGACTGGGGTCCATCCCGTCCCTCTCTGTCTCTCTCTCTCTTTCACTCTTTCGCCTGCTCTCTCTGCCTTTCTCGCTCCTCCTTTCCTCCCAGCAGTCCATCATTCCTCTCAGCTGTTGGCGTTAGCGTGTTAGCTTGAACACACTAGCCCTCCAGATGTAACCTCCATTGTCCTCTCAGAACAAATTAAACCCGTCATGTTTTTATTCAGGACAAATGAAAGACCGCTACTAGGGATGTAGTAGTAGACAGTGGTAGGTGGTTCTGTGTGTGGGGGAGACTATGTTTGAGGGACCAGTGTTTGTGTGTGTGTGTGTGTGTGTGTGTGTGTGTGTGTGTGTGTGTGTGTGTGTGTGTGTGTGTGTGTGTGTGTGTGTGTGTGTGTGTGTGTGTGTGTGTGTGTGTGTGTGTGTGTGTGCGTGCGTGCGTGCGTGCGTGCGTGCGTGCGTGCGTGCGTGCGTGCGCGGGCTAGCAAATAATAGACCACTCCTTAAGGCACCACCTATGTCTCCTGTGCTTTCCATGTGTGTTTTTGATGGTGTTGTGGAGGAGTCAGGGGGAAGAGGAAAACAGGGAGGAGGCTGGAGAGGAGAGGATAAATGAATGAGTGGTGGGGTACTGTGGAATACATTGAGAGGAATACAGGGAGATTAAGAATGTAATGCAGTCTGGTGCTGAAAAGAAGAAGGGACTATACTGTGTTTGAGAGACAGCGAGGGATAACAGTTAAGTGTGTCAGGAAGTGGAGATATAAAAAGAAAGATGAAATTAAATGTGCGAGGGAGAGAGGAATGTAAACGAGGCCAGTGTGTTGGGAGGACAGGAGAGTGAGCGTGATAGAGAGACGGTTGTTAGAGGGAGAGAAAGAGGACAGGAGAGAGGCGGTAATGGCTGCATGGGCATGCAAGCTGTGGTCGTTAAGAGCTCTCCCTCCCTCCTTTCAACCCCTGCTTGTATTCAGACAGTGCTGCCAACACATGCTGCCTCCCTACAGTATAGGATTCCATACAAGGCATGTACTGCTACCCAATGTATTCACGTCAAATGCATTATTAATCACAGTGGTTCATTTGTTATTTCTATAGCCAATCTCCTAATACATAGTGTACAGGAAACCATCTGATCCCACGTGGGTTCCTTTGATTAGCAGCGGTTAAACCCTTTAAGCCTCACCCCCACCATGACTGACTAGTATTGCACATGTGTATTGATCAATACTGTAGGGAATGTCATGTAATGATGCTTTTCCTCTGCTCTCTCTCTCCATCTATCGCTCTCCCTCCCTTTCTCTGCCCCCCTTCTCTCTCTCTCTCCCTCAGTGAAGGGGACTGGTGGGATGCTCGTTCCCTCACCACCGGTGGAAATGGTTACATCCCCAGTAATTACGTGGCTCCAGTGGACTCCATCCAGGCTGAGGAGTGAGGAGCAATCTGTCATACTGGGTTTCATTGGGACACTTTCTGACAGAGCTGAATACATAGCACACCAGACACCAGGTCACAAAGTGATATTTCTCCTGTCACGTCACTCACACACACACACTCACACACACGTGCACACGCACACACATACACACTCTCTGTCTCTCTAACCCTCTCTCTTCTCACTCTCTTTCACTCTCTCTCCTCTGTTTTCTCTCTGAGACAACAGGGAGAGAGAAAGATGTCCGAAGTTTAGACAAGTGCAGATATGCTCTCTATATCTCAGTGCCTGAAGTTAACAGTCAAGACAAGGCTCTGAGGAGAAATGTAAACATACTGGGATTTGTACAGTATGTCTGTGCAGAGCTGGCACTTTCACTGGCTCATTAAAAACACTTTTATTAGACACTATAAAAGAGAGGAGAGTTGTGTGAATTGTTAAATGCTGTGTCTTCAGATATTTGAAATGTCAGAGACAGTGTGAGAGTTTTTGCCGAGTGAGTGAGTGTGTGTGTGTGTGTGTGTGTGTGTGTGTGTGTGTGTGTGTGTGTGTGTGTGTGTGTGTGTGTGTGTGTGTGTGTGTGTGTGTGTGTGTGTGTGTGTGTGTGTGTGTGTGTGTGTGTGTGCGTGTGTCTTGCGAAAGTATTCGGCCCCCTTGAACTTTGCGACCTTTTGCCACATTTCAGGCTTCAAACATAAAGATATAAAACTGTATTTTTTGTGAAGAATCAACATCAAGTGGGACACAATCATGAAGTGGAACGACATTTATTGGATATTTCAAACATTTTTAACAAATCAAAAACTGAAAAATTGGGCGTGCAAAATTATTCAGCCCCTTTACTTTCAGTGCAGCAAACTCTCTCCAGAAGTTCAGTGAGGATCTCTGAATGATCCAATGTTGACCTAAATGACTAATGATGATAAATACAATCCACCTGTGTGTAATCAAGTCTCCGTATAAATGCACCTGCACTGTGATAGTCTCAGAGGTCCGTTACAAGCGCAGAGAGCATCATGAAGAACAAGGAACACACCAGGCAGGTCCGAGATACTGTTGTGAAGAAGTTTAAAGCCGGATTTGGATACAAAAAGATTTCCCAAGCTTTAAACATCCCAAGGAGCACTGTGCAAGCGATAATATTGAAATGGAAGGGGTATTAGACCACTGCAAATCTACCAAGACCTGGCCGTCCCTCTAAACTTTCAGCTCATACAAGGAGAAGACTGATCAGAGATGCAGCCAAGAGACCCATGATCACTCTGGATGAACTGCAGAGATCTACAGCTGAGGTGGGAGACTCTGTCCATAGGACAACAATCAGTCGTATATTGCACAAATCTGGCCTTTATGGAAGAGTGGCAAGAAGAAAGCCATTTCTTAAAGATATCCATAAAAAGTGTTGTTTAAAGTTTGCCACAAGCCACCTGGGAGACACACCAAACATGTGGAAGAAGGTGCTCTGGTCAGATGAAACCAAAATTGAACTTTTTGGCAACAATGCAAAACGTTATGTTTGGCGTAAAAGCAACACAGCTCATCACCTTGAACACACCATCCCCACTGTCAAACATGGTGGTGGCAGCATCATGGTTTGGGCCTGCTTTTCTTCAGCAGGGACAGGGAAGGTGGTTAAAATTGATGGGAAGATGGATGGAGCCAAATACAGGACCATTCTGGAAGAAAACCTGATGGAGTCTGCAAAAGACCTGAGACTGGGATGGAGATTTGTCTTCCAACAAGACAATGATCCAAAACATAAAGCAAAATCTACAATGGAATGGTTAAAAAATAAACATATCCAGGTGTTAGAATGGCCAAGTCAAAGTCCAGACCTGAATCCAATTGAGAATCTGTGGAAAGAACTGAAAACTGCTGTTCACAAATGCTCTCCATCCAACCTCACTGAGCTCGAGCTGTTTTGCAAGGAGGAATGGGAAAAAATGTCAGTCTCTCGATGTGCAAAACTGATAGAGACATACCCCAAGCGACTTACAGCTGTAATCGCAGCAAAAGGTGGCGCTACAAAGTATTAACTTAAGGGGTCTGAATAATTTTGCACGCCCAATTTTTCAGTTTTTGATTTGTTAAAAAAGTTTGAAATATCCAATAAATGTCGTTCCACTTCATGATTGTGTCCCACTTGTTGTTGATTCTTCACAAAAAAAATACAGTTTTATATCTTTATGTTTGAAGCCTGAAATGTGGCAAAAGGTCGCAAAGTTCAAGGGGGCCGAATACTTTCGCAAGGCACTGTATATACCTTGGTGTCAGACAGTGCTACAGGCCCCTTCCCCCACCTCACTCTCCATCAGACTCTGGTGAATAACGATATCATTATTCTATTGGTGCACCACAAGGTACACTATAGCATGATGGACTTAAACAGCCAGGGTTTGTATGGAGGGGTGGTTCAATCCACCAACACTGACTTATTACTGTAAGATACATGTCATGCTCCCTCTCTATATGTATTTAGCCAGTGTTCAGCCTCTAGTCTCAGAGACCACGGCCACATGGGGATTTATTGACAGTGTTGCAGTGAGAGTTTTAACTGGCCCTGTGACTGGTGTCACAATCAACGTGTCTCTGATCGCTGTGTATCAGATGCTCATTTTTAAACTCAAAGACCCTTTACACACATAGTCTGTACCAAACCAAGATGGACGGTTTATGATTGTGCCTCCCTCACTCGTTGTTACCCACTCTTCATAGCTGGTACTTTGGGAAATTAGGCCGGAAGGATGCAGAGAGGCAGCTGCTGTTCACTGGTAACCCCCGTGGCACCTATCTCATCAGAGAGAGCGAAACTACCAAAGGTAACCACCAACTCATCTAAGTACCAGACTGTCATACTTGAGTAAAAGTAAAGATACCTTAATAGAAAATGACTCAAGTAAAATAGGAAAGTCACCCAGTAAAATACTACTTGAGTAAAAGTCTAAAAGTATTTGGTTTTAAGTATACTTAAGTATCAAAAGTAAAAGTAGAAATTATTTTAAATGACTTCTGTTAGGCAATCCAAATAGCCCAATTTTCTTGTTTTTTAAAATGTATTTAGGGATAGGGGTAGTCAACGGCACACTCAGACATAATTTACAAATGAAGCATGTGTGTTTGTTTAGTGAGTCCGCTGCTTCAGAGGCAGTAGGGATGACCAGGAATGTTCTCTTGATAAGTGTGTGAATTGAACCCTTTTCCTGTCCTGTTAAGCATTCCAAATGTAACAACTACTTGGAGTAAAAAGTACATCATTTTCTTTAGGAATGTAGTGAAGTAAAAGTGAAAATGGTCAAATATATAAATAGTAAAGTGAAATACAGATACTCCAAATGAAATAGTTACTTTAAATTATTTTACTTCAGTCCTTTACACCACTGCCTGTGTGGTAGGACAGCTGTCTAACAGAATGTTTGATATACTGTTCATTTATCCAACTGAGCAGCTGACTATTCTATAAAATCTCTCATTCTGTATCTGTTAATACTATCAATCATTTCCCATGACCCTCAGTGCTAATGCATGAGGTAAGTGATTGTTTCCCAGTGACGCCCGACTCCCCATCTGTGTGTCCTACAGGGGCCTTCTCCCTGTCCATACGAGACTGGGATGACGTGAAGGGGGACCACGTGAAGCATTATAAGATCCGTAAGCTGGACAGCGGCGGTTACTACATCACCACCAGGGCTCAGTTTGAGACCCTACAGCAGCTGGTACAGCACTACTCAGGTAAGAGTCAGAAAAGGTCCAAGTTGCAGCATTCATACACCATTCGTTAGACATATATGACTGAAATGCATACGATAGCCATATTGCCTCAAAAATTGCTAGTTTATCATCGGTTTCAGTGCAGGCCTGGAGTTGCAGTAACAGTGAGCTGACCAAAACAGTCAGTTATACCATTCATACACCATTATTAGAATGTTTATTAGACATCTATGAGTGGCGTAGCTATGATGACCTGTTAGAGTTGCAGTAACAGTGAGCTGGCCAAAGCAGTCAGTTATACCATTCATACACCATTATTAGAATGTTTATTAGACATCTATGAGTGGCGTAGCTATGATGACCTGTTAGAGTTGCAGTAACAGTGAGCTGGCCAAAGCAGTCAGTTATACCATTCATACACCATTATTAGAATGTTTATTAGACATCTATGAGTGGCGTAGCTATGATGACCTGTTAGAGTTGCAGTAATGTACAGTGGAACTCCTCCAGGCAGAGCTGTAGTCATATTGGTGTTATGGTATAGTGGAGACAGGATATGGGCGTAGCAGATGATTGGAAAGCCGAAATAGATACAAGAGGCTTCTCCTCAGGCTGGTGTCCATCTCCTTGGAGTGAACCAGAAGTGCATTATGTTGACACTGTTCATCTGTAAAATCTCATTTACACTGTTAAGGCCTCTTCAGATTTGAGAAGGGAATAGAGTGCAATTGAAGTGAAATTGAAGTAAGGGCTAGTGGTAATGTAAAACATAAATGCAAACTTCAAATACTCAGCTTAGCACTTTCTAAACTTTCAGAAAACTGTTGAGGATGCAACAGATAAGTGATTAAAGAATTGATGAAGTGACACATTTTGAAATCAATTATTTTACAACTATTGAGACACTTGTGACACTAGCGCCACTTATTGTTGTTTGAAAAGGGGACCCTGCAAGGGTGAAGTAGCCTACTCGATCGCTCTAGTCTTAGTGTGAGTTACTAGGCCAATTGGTTCACTCTAATAGGCATGTTAGTCCCCGTCGTACAGACCATGTTCTCAGCAGACGCAGAGGACTGTTCAACGCCACTCCATTGATGATGACATACTGCATTCATGAGCACGTGTTGGTGTCAGATGAGACATATCTCTCTCTCTCTCTCTCTCTCTCTCTCTCTCTCTCTCTCTCTCTTTTTGCTGTCTTTCTATCCCTCTCTTTCACTCTCTCACTCTGTCTTTTCCTCACCCAATTTCTCTCACTTTACTCTCTCCCTTTCTCTCTTTATGCATCTCTCTACCTCTATGTATTTGTATATCTCTCTCCATGAGAATGGTGATGTGCTCCAGTTATCACATTGACATATCGATTCTTAGTCCACTGGAAATGAACTGTATGGATTTTCTGTGTATGTTTGTGTCACAGTGCATTAACCTTGTCTTTCCATGCCCTCTATTGCCACCCCAGGGAGCATATAGTGTGAAGTCCAAACACACCTCTTCAAATGACCTTGACCACTTGTTTTCTTCCAGGGCTTGTGCTTCTTCTGTTACCTTTTGCTTTCTCACGATCTCTCACTTGGGTTTTTATCGAGGTTTAATGTCTATATTGTCAACGCATCTTTCCCACCGCAGCCAAACAGCAATCACATAGGCCAAAACACCACCAGGCCAAACTACACTCTTAGAAAAAAAGGTGCTATCTAGTGCCTAAAATGGTTATTCGGCTTTGAACCCTTTGAAGACCCTTTTTTGGTTCCAGGTAGAACCTGTTTGGGTTCCATGAAGAACCCTTTCCACAGAGGGTTCTACATGGAACCCAAAAGGTTTCTACCTGAAACCAAAAACAGTTGTACTTGGAACCAAAAAGGGTTCTCCTATGAGGACAGCCGAATAATCATGTTAGGTTCTAGATAGCACCTTAGTTTCTACGAGTGTAGTTTAAAAAATGAAATCCTTATCTCAGAAATACCACTTTATCTTAATAGCCAACAAGGACAAATAACTGTTTTGATACCTACTGTGTGCATGCAGTGTGTCCAACGCCAGCCTCTCCCATTTGCTGTATTGACATGTTTTATGATAGTGAGACTGAGACATAAAGTACAGTATTGATGCCGGGTCACAGCAACAGGCCCCGATGGGATTTAATGGCTCCAGCACAGTCAGACAGCACTCCCATTGGAGAGACACAAGCCTTTATCTCCCCTTTACTACCCTGAGCAAACAGCCTGGTCCTTATCTCCGGGGGGGGCCCGGGGGCCCTTACATGTCCGGGGAATCAAAGTGGAGGGACAGCGGCGGAAGCACCATCCACACGCCTCGCTTTCAATCGATGGTGGGCAAACACATCTACTTTCTCTGCGGAAAGAAGTAACGCAAATGTTCATGTCAGGGATGAGATAACGTGTTTTCATCATCACACACTAATAGACATACAGCTACCAGCCACAATGGCTTCTGCTGTCCCTGTCTCAAATCTAGACCACAGTACCCTCCTTTACTACCTAGTTTGGATGAACATTAAAATGTCCTAGTTGTGATGCACCGTGTTGTGCATTAACTATGTTTTCTCTATGTGTTTAACCATCATTACAACTAGGACGTTTTAATGTTCATTTGGAGTGATTGACAGGCTGGCTATCTCCAAGCAATTACATTCATTATAATAAAGTGTTGGGAGTCACTTTAACCAGAGTAGAACCATTAATGTGGCCATCTATAGCGGGATGTTGCAGTCATATCTGACCTTTGCTAATCACTTCATTCTAGCTTTGACGAAGAGCAACCACTACACAAAACAGGCTGCAACCTAAACAAAACTACCCTTCAATTCCTTACTGAATTCCTTACTGAATTCCTTACTGAATTTCTTACTGAATTCTTTACTGAATTTCTTCCGTTCAAAGGAATATAGTGAAGCTGGTAAAAATGTCACTTTCTGTGTGTCATCAACAGAGGCGACAGAATCCTAATGCGGTACTGTATGATACTTAAAGGGGGGGGGGTGGATGGAACAGCACTCAGTGTGATTTGATGAACAGTAGCTAAGAGGGCGTTAGACAGATTGAGGCTTGACTTTATGGCCTGGGGACAGACACTGTCTGGGACATTTAGTGGGACAGATTGACTGGCTGCTGTGTGGCTTACCGCTGGATGCACCTGGAACTGTGCTGCTATAAGAGTTCACCTTAACTGACTGCTACTACTTCTTTCTCTCTCTCTCTCTATCCTCTCTCTCTCTATCCTCTCTCTCTCTCTCTCTCTCTATCCTCTCTCTCTCTCTCTCTCTCTCTCTATCCTCTCTCTCTCTCTCTCTCTCTCTCTCTCTCTCTCTCTCTCTCTATATATATATATATATATATATATATATATATATATATATCCTTTCTCTCTCTCTCTCTATCCTCTCTCTCTCTATCCTCACTCTCTTTATCCTCTCTCTCTCTCTCTCTCTCTATCCTCTTTTTCTCTATATCCTTTCTCTCTCTCTCTCTTTATCCTTCCTCTCTCTTTATCCTTTCTCCCTCCCCCTCTTCTCTCTCCCTCTCTCTCTTCATCCTCTCTCTCTTTATCCTCTCTCTCTCTCTCTATCCTCTTTCTCTCTATATCCTTTCTCTCTCTCTCTCTTTATCCTTTCTCTCTCTTTATCCTTTCTCCCTCTCTCTCTTCTCTCTCTTCTCTCTCACTATCCTTTCTCTCTCTATCTTCTCTCTCTCTCTACCCTCTATCTATCTTCTCTCTCTCTATCCTCTATCTATCTTCTCTCTCTCTTTCTCGCTCTCTTCTCTCTCTCTCTTCTCTCTCTCTATCCTTTCTCTCTCTATCTACTCTCTGTATCCTTTCTCTCTCTATCTTCTCTCTTCTCTCTCTCTCTTCTCTCTCTCTCTGTCCCTGTCTCTCTCTCTTCTCTCTTCTCTCTCTCTCTCTCCTCTATCTCTATCTCTCCCTGTTTCTCTGTATGCGTGTGTGTGTGTGTGTTGTGGGTATGCGTGTGTGTATGTGTGCACACGCTCATTATGCCTGTCTGCAGAGCGGGCAGCGGGGCTGTGTTGTCGCTTGGTAGTGCCCTGCCACAAAGGGATGCCCCGCCTCACCGACCTGTCCGTCAAAACCAAAGACGTGTGGGAGATCCCACGGGAGTCACTGCAGCTCATCAAGCGTCTGGGGAATGGGCAGTTTGGGGAGGTCTGGATGGGTACGGGCAGACTCGCCTCCGTAAACGTCTGACCACAGGCTATATGAAAGGAGGCCACATTGACTGAGAAAGCAGAGACATCAGACAGAGAACAGATTCAGTTTCCTCACAACCTCTCTCGCATTAGAGGAAAGGGGAACATCAGAAATGTCTTTACTGTTAAATGAGATCATCATTACTTGGTCTCTCCTAAGGGACACTTTTAGTTTGTGATCCATGTAAAACACGAACAATGAATTCAACAAACTGTCAATGTCTACAAACTCTGCTCTCTCAATTCAATATGGCCGCCTTCCATCTGCCTGTGTGCATGTTCCTCTCCCTGGTAGTTAACTCTGTGTGCCTTGCCTTCCATGTTCCTCTCCCTGGTAGTTAACTCTGTGTGCCTTGCCTTCCATGTTCCTCTCCCTGGTAGTTAACTCTGTGTGCCTTGCCTTCCATGTTCCCTCCCCTGTAGAGAGTGCGGATGGTTTGTGCTTTAATTTAACCGGTGTGTGTGTGAACTACACCCCTGATACTGTGGGCCTGACTCACGATTCCTGGGAAATCGCCAGAGACTCACTTGAGTTCGAAGTAAAGCTGGGGGCGGGATGTTTTGCTGAGGTGTGGTGTGGTAAGAACAACATTGTTCCATCATTTTCTTTTCATTTCTAGTGAGGGGTGTCCGGGAGGAAAATTTGATAACTTATATATATTTATTTTCTAAGTATAGAATCACCTGAGGACATTTTCAGTCTATAAATCACAAAATGAAACTTTTGTGTAGGTGTTTCAGTTTTGTATTGTAATGGTTAATGAAAATGTAAGTTATCATTCCTTTTCAGGATACCCTACATTTTTGCAAATATTATTTTCTCATGCTTCATTTGAGGGCTTAAAGGCTTAAATCAGTAGTCTAAAAGTACATTTAACATACAATCCTACTAGTATTTTAATGTATCTGGCTAAATGAACTACTTTTGAGTCCAGAGTTTTAGATCAGGGGTGTGTCCTGTTGTAATGTTTGGACATTCTGTTTCTGGGTTTGGGGTTTTGGTTGGGGCTAGTCCCGGCTGATAGCCTAGCCCCACACCCTGCTGCCAGTGACACCCGGGATCCCATTACTTCAGAACCCAGCGGGTGACCTCAGCACAGTCCCTGCACAGTACCAGGCCCCAAAAAGACTGACGAGGCCCAGCAGTCATAGCTGGGTCACTTATCAAAACCGCTCTCCAGGATTTATTCAAATTCTTAAATTAAAATCCCCAAACTCACCGCAGTAGAAAAGCATGTGGATCCCAAATGTCACACACTGACTCGAGGTCTGTCTTGCCTTTAGGTCACAGTTAATATTTTGGCATTACTTACTGTGACAGCCCACATCCCAAATGGCATCCTATTCCTTATATAGTGCCCTACCTTTGGGCACTGGGCAAAAGTAGTACAGGAATAGGATACTATTTGGGACGCAGCCACAGAACAAGCTAAATTACCTCGTATGAAGAAGACCCTGATTCAATGGTTCAATGTTTCACAGTGTACTTACTGACACAAAGGCCTGAAGCTGTAGGTACACTATTGTAGAGAACAGTGGCATGCTCACACTGTGCTACAGTACAGTAACGTGCACGACACCAGAGAGGGCCTTACTTACAGGGCTATTGCTTTTGTTAGTTATCCTACAGCGGATGATCCTTTCCCGTGTTGGTATATTGTGGGGTTTAAAACCTTGCCAGATCTCTCTCATGGCTTTTGAAAGCCATTTGAAATGAAGGGTCACTATAAATGTCATACACATTGATTTGTCCCTCAGGACAACCTTTGTGCGTGTGAATTAAAGGCAAGCAGACGTCAATGTCCATTTCTGAGTTGTGTGCTGTGTTGTTGTATTTCAAAGCAAGACTTGTCTGTTTATTGAGTTTTTAGATATGTACATACTATGTTGTACACAGTATTACTTATTGAATTCACAACAAAATGGTCTCAAGTCTTGCTTTGTGACATGATGTACTGTATACATCAATGAACAGTTTTCCAGATCCAGTTTGAGCCTAGTCCTGGACTAAGAAGCATGCTCAATGGATAATCTCCACAGAAATAATCTAGTCCAAGACTAGGATTAACTGTCTAGGAAACTGGCCCCAGAAGTTGTGAGATGTGACGGCTGTACTTATACTTTGTCCTTGGTGGGTAACAGGAACATGGAACGGCACCACCAAGGTGGCGGTGAAGACGCTGAAGCCGGGCACCATGTCTCCCGAGTCCTTCCTGGAAGAAGCCCAGATCATGAAGAAGCTCCGGCATGACAAGCTGGTGCAGCTCTACGCTGTGGTGTCTGAGGAACCCATCTACATCGTCACTGAGTACATGGGCAAAGGTATTGTCAATCACACACCCATGAATGGACGCATGCACACATAGACAGACACACACACACCCACACACAGTTCATGTTGAAACACACACACACAATACAATACCTTTGTCCACGTACTCTGCGACGATGCTATGGAGAAAACGGACCCTAGAACTCAATATTTCTTTAAAGAATAATCCAACATTGACACTGTGGTGAGCCAGCACCTTCAGTGACACGCTGTAGGCCTAGCTAGATAGACTATGTAACCATCTGCCTTGTTGCAAGCCCTGTGTGTTTTTTCAGTGCAACAATAATTGAAGCCTATAGTTAACTATGGCACAGTTGGCCAACATGCTGACATTTACGGGCACCACAAGAAAGAGCTTCAGATCCCTCAATTAAGTATAGAAAAAAATGGGCTGAAAACATTGTTTCTTTGACAAGCTGGGAAGGAATCCCTCATGTAGGTCAGACTGTTAACTGACGTTCAGAAGACTTGTTTCAATAAAGATCTTCTATTTCAAATGCATGTTCTGACAACAGATATCTCCTGTTGTTTAGGAAGCCTCCTGGATTTCTTGAAGGATGGGGAGGGACGAGGACTGAAGCTGCCCAATCTGGTTGACATGGCAGCCCAAGTAAGCCCCGATAAAGATGTCACTCACTCAGCTCTGTGTTTATATAACTGATCTCTGTGTGACCACAAACAAGACAACTCAGCAGCACTGAAACTTCAGGACAGGGGTGTGTCACCGTGTGTTGTATTCTTTCTGGAACTACAGGGGTGTGTCACCGTGTGTTGTATTCTTTCTGGAACTACAGGGGTGTGTCACCGTGTATTGTATTCTTTCTGGAACTACAGGGGTGTGTCACCGTGTGTTGTATTCTTTCTGGAACTACAGGGGTGTGTCACCGTGTGTTGTATTCTTTCTGGAACTACAGGGGTGTGTCACTCTGTGTTGTATTCTTTCTGGAACTACAGGGGTGTGTCACTCTGTGTTGTATTCTTTCTGGAACTACAGGGGTGTGTCACCGTGTGTTGTATTCTTTCTGGAACTACAGGGGTGTGTCACCGTGTGTTGTATTCTTTCTGGAACTACAGGGGTGTGTCACCGTGTGTTGTATTCTTTCTGGAACTACAGGGGTGTGTCACCGTGTGTTGTATTCTTTCTGGAACTACAGGGGTGTGTCACCGTGTGTTGTATTCTTTCTGGAACTACAGGGGTGTGTCACTCTGTGTTGTATTCTTTCTGGAACTACAGGGGTGTGTCACTCTGTGTTGTATTCTTTCTGGAACTACAGGGGTGTGTCACCGTGTGTTGTATTCTTTCTGGAACTACAGGGGTGTGTCACCGTGTATTGTATTCTTTCTGGAACTACAGGGGTGTGCCACTCTGTGTTGTATTCTTTCTGGAACTACAGGGGTGTGTCACCGTGTGTTGTATTCTTTCTGGAACTACAGGGGTGTGTCACCGTGTGTTGTATTCTTTCTGGAACTACAGGGGTGTGTCACCGTGTGTTGTATTCTTTCTGGAACTATAGGGGTGTGTCACTCTGTGTTGTATTCTTTCTGGAACTACAGGGGTGTGTCACTCTGTGTTGTATTCTTTCTGGAACTACAGGGGTGTGTCACCGTGTGTTGTATTCTTTCTGGAACTACAGGGGTGTGTCACTGTGTGTTGTATTCTTTCTGGAACTACAGGGGTGTGTCACTCTGTGTTGTATTCTTTCTGGAACTACAGGGGTGTGTCACCGTGTGTTGTATTCTTTCTGGAACTATAGGGGTGTGTCACTCTGTGTTGTATTCTTTCTGGAACTACAGGGGTGTGTCACTCTGTGTTGTATTCTTTCTGGAACTACAGGGGTGTGTCACCGTGTGTTGTATTCTTTCTGGAACTACAGGGGTGTGTCACTGTGTGTTGTATTCTTTCTGGAACTACAGGGGTGTGTCACTCTGTGTTGTATTCTGTCTGGAACTACAGGGGTGTGTCACCGTGTGTTGTATTCTTTCTGGAACTACAGGGGTGTGTCACCGTGTATTGTATTCTTTCTGGAACTACAGGGGTGTGTCACTCTGTGTTGTATTCTTTCTGGAACTACGTTTAACTCAGGGATTTTACTGTCTGTCTGTCTGTCTGTCTGTTTGTCTGTCTGTCTGTTTGTTCCAGGTGGCAGCAGGCATGGCGTACATCGAGAGGATGAACTACATTCACAGAGATCTGCGCTCGGCTAACATTCTGGTCGGGGACAACCTGGTGTGTAAGATCGCCGACTTCGGATTGGCCAGGCTGATTGAGGACAATGAGTACACAGCACGGCAAGGTGAGGACACACACACATACACACACACACTAATGATTGCCTTAGTTCATGAAGAGAGTTCTTCCAACACAATACTGTGTGCATCATCACACCTTGACAGGATGTCAATGGCTCACTGTCTGGCTATACCACTGTACTACAGAGACACTGAGAGACACTCCCATCTCTGGAGAGAATGAATACCTGTAGCCATATGTAGCTAAGTTACATTCTGTCATCCTCTCATCCCCCTCTGTTCTCTCCCAGGTGCTAAATTCCCTATTAAGTGGACAGCCCCGGAGGCTGCGCTGTTTGGGAAGTTCACCATCAAGTCAGACGTGTGGTCGTTCGGCATCCTGCTCACTGAGCTGGTCACCAAGGGACGGGTACCCTACCCAGGTGAGGAGGATCAAGGGACAGATGACCAGAGAATCAATGGTTCTGTATCCAATGGCACCATAGGGCTCTGGTCACCATGTAGGGTAGCAACCCAATGGTTCCATCTCCAATGGCACCATAGGGCTCTGGTCACTATGTAGGGTAGCAACCCAATGGCACCATAGGGCTCTGGTCACTATGTAGGGTAGCAACACAATGGCACCATAGGGCTCTGGTCACTATATAGGGTAGCAACCCAATGGTTCCGTCTCCAATGGCACCATAGGGCTCTGGTCACTATGTAGGGTAGCAACCCAATGGCACCATAAGACTCTGGTCACTATGTAGGGTAACAACCCAATGGTTCCGTCTCCAATGGCACCATAGGGCTCTGGTCACTATGTAGGGTAGCAACCCAATGGTTCCGTCTCCAATGGCACCATAGGGTTCTGGTCACTATGTAGGGTAGCAACCCAATGGTTCCGACTCCAATGGCACCATAGGGCTCTGGTCACTATGTAGGGTAGCAACCCAATGGCACCATAGGGCTCTGGTCACTATGTAGGGCAACAACCCAATGGTTCCGTCTCCAATGGCACCATAGGGCTCTGGTCACTATGTAGGGTAGCAACCCAATGGTTCCGTCTCCAATGACACCATAGGGTTCTGGTCACTATGTAGGGCAACAACCCAATGGTTCCGTCTCCAATGGCACCATAGGGCTCTGGTCACTATGTAGGGTAGCAACCCAATGGTTCCATCTCTAATGGCACCATAGGGCTCTGGTCACTATGTAGGGTAGCAACCCAATGGTTCCGTCTCCAATGGCACCATAGGGCTCTGGTCACTATGTAGAGTAGCAACCCAATGTTTCTGTCTCCAATGGCACCATAGGGCTCTGGTCACAATGTAGGGTAGCAACCCAATGGTTCCGTCTCCGATGGCACCATAGCGCTCTGGTCAATATGTGGGGTAGCAACCCAATGGCACCATAGGGCTCTGGTCACTATGTAGGGTAGCAACCCAATGGCACCATAGGGCTCTGGTCACCATGTAGGTTAGCAACCCAATGGTTCTGTCTCCAATGGCACCATAGGGCTCGGGTCACTATGTAGGGTAGCAACCCAATGGCACCATAGGGCTCTGGTCACCATGTAGGGTTGCAACCCAATGGTTCTGTCTCCAATGGCACCATAGGTCTCTTGTCACTATGTAGGGTAGCAACCCAATGGCACCATAGGGCTCTGGTCACTATGTAGGGTAGCAACCCAATGGTTCCGTCTCCAATGGCACCATAGGGCTCTGGTCACTATGTAGGGTAGCAACCCAATGGCACCATAGGGCTCTGGTCACTATGTCGGGTAGCAACCCAATGGTTCTGTCTCCAATGGCACCATAGGGCTCTGGTCACTATGTAGGGTAGCAACCCAATGGCACCATAGGGCTCTGGTCACTATGTAGGGTAGCAACCCAATGGCACCATAGGGCTCTGGTCACTATGTAGGGTAGCAACCCAATGGCACCATAGGGCTCTGGTCACTATGTAGGGTAGCAACCCAATGGCACCATAGGGCTCTGGTCACCATGTAGGGTAGCAACCCAATGGTTCTGTCTCCAATGGCACCATAGGGCTCGGGTCACTATGTAGGGTAGCAACCCAATGGCACCATAGGGCTCTGTTCACCATGTAGGGTAGCAAGCCAATGGTTCTGTCTCCAATGGCACCATAGGGCTCGGGTCACTATGTAGGGTAGCAACCCAATGGCACCATAGGGCTCTGGTCACTATGTAGGGTAGCAACCCAATGGTTCCGTCTCCAATGGCACCATAGGGTTCTGGTCACTATGTAGGGTAGCAACCCAATGGTTCCGACTCCAATGGCACCATAGGGCTCTGGTCACTATGTAGGGTAGCAACCCAATGGCACCATAGGGCTCTGGTCACTATGTAGGGCAACAACCCAATGGTTCCGTCTCCAATGGCACCATAGGGCTCTGGTCACTATGTAGGGTAGCAACCCAATGGTTCCGTCTCCAATGACACCATAGGGTTCTGGTCACTATGTAGGGCAACAACCCAATGGTTCCGTCTCCAATGGCACCATAGGGCTCTGGTCACTATGTAGGGTAGCAACCCAATGGTTCCATCTCTAATGGCACCATAGGGCTCTGGTCACTATGTAGGGTAGCAACCCAATGGTTCCGTCTCCAATGGCACCATAGGGCTCTGGTCACTATGTAGAGTAGCAACCCAATGTTTCTGTCTCCAATGGCACCATAGGGCTCTGGTCACAATGTAGGGTAGCAACCCAATGGTTCCGTCTCCGATGGCACCATAGCGCTCTGGTCAATATGTGGGGTAGCAACCCAATGGCACCATAGGGCTCTGGTCACTATGTAGGGTAGCAACCCAATGGCACCATAGGGCTCTGGTCACCATGTAGGTTAGCAACCCAATGGTTCTGTCTCCAATGGCACCATAGGGCTCGGGTCACTATGTAGGGTAGCAACCCAATGGCACCATAGGGCTCTGGTCACCATGTAGGGTTGCAACCCAATGGTTCTGTCTCCAATGGCACCATAGGTCTCTTGTCACTATGTAGGGTAGCAACCCAATGGCACCATAGGGCTCTGGTCACTATGTAGGGTAGCAACCCAATGGTTCCGTCTCCAATGGCACCATAGGGCTCTGGTCACTATGTAGGGTAGCAACCCAATGGCACCATAGGGCTCTGGTCACTATGTCGGGTAGCAACCCAATGGTTCTGTCTCCAATGGCACCATAGGGCTCTGGTCACTATGTAGGGTAGCAACCCAATGGCACCATAGGGCTCTGGTCACTATGTAGGGTAGCAACCCAATGGCACCATAGGGCTCTGGTCACTATGTAGGGTAGCAACCCAATGGCACCATAGGGCTCTGGTCACTATGTAGGGTAGCAACCCAATGGCACCATAGGGCTCTGGTCACCATGTAGGGTAGCAACCCAATGGTTCTGTCTCCAATGGCACCATAGGGCTCGGGTCACTATGTAGGGTAGCAACCCAATGGCACCATAGGGCTCTGTTCACCATGTAGGGTAGCAAGCCAATGGTTCTGTCTCCAATGGCACCATAGGGCTCGGGTCACTATGTAGGGTAGCAACCCAATGGCACCATAGGGCTCTGGTCACTATGTAGGGTAGCAACCCAATGGTTCCGTCTCCAATGGCACCATAGGGCTCTGGTCACTATGTAGGGTAGCAACCCAATGGCACCATAGGGCTCTAGTCACCATGTAGGGTAGCAACCCAATGGTTCCGTCTCCAATAGCACCATAGGGCTCTGGTCACTATGTAGGGTAGCAACCCAATGGTTCTGTCTCCAATGGCACCATAGGGCTCTGGTCACTATGTAGGGTAGCAACGCAATGTTTCTGTCTCCAATGGCACCATAGGGCTCTGGTCACTATGTAGGGTAGCAACCCAATGGTTCCGTCTCCAATGGCACCATAGGGCTCTGGTCACTATGTAGGGTAGCAACCCAATGGCACCATAGGGCTCTGGTCACTATGTAGGGTAGCAACCCAATGGTTCCGTCTCCAATGGCACCATAGGGCTCTGGTCACTATGTAGGGTAGCAACCCAATGGCACCATAGGGCTCTGGTCACTATGTAGGGTAGCAACCCAATGGTTCCGTCTCCAATGGCACCATAGGGCTCTGGTCACTATGTAGGGTAGCAACCCAATGGTTCCGTCTCTAATGGCACCATAGGGCTCTGGTCACCATGTAGGGTAGCAACCCAATAGTTCCGTCTCTAATGGCACCATAGGGCTCTGGTCACTATGTAGGGTAGCAACCCAATAGTTCCGTCTCTAATGGCACCATAGGGCTCTGGTCACTATGTAGGGTAGCAACCCAATGGCACCATAGGGCTCTGGTCACTATGTAGGGTAGCAACCCAATGGCACCATAGGGCTCTGGTCACTATGTAGGGTAGCAACCCAATGGCACCATAGGGCTCTGGTCACTATGTAGGGTAGCAACCCAATGGCACCATAGGGCTCTGGTCACCATGTAGGGTAGCAACCCAATGGTTCTGTCTCCAATGGCACCATAGGGCTCGGGTCACTATGTAGGGTAGCAACCCAATGGCACCATAGGGCTCTGTTCACCATGTAGGGTAGCAAGCCAATGGTTCTGTCTCCAATGGCACCATAGGGCTCGGGTCACTATGTAGGGTAGCAACCCAATGGCACCATAGGGCTCTGGTCACTATGTAGGGTAGCAACCCAATGGTTCCGTCTCCAATGGCACCATAGGGCTCTAGTCACTATGTAGGGTAGCAACCCAATGGCACCATAGGGCTCTAGTCACCATGTAGGGTAGCAACCCAATGGTTCCGTCTCCAATAGCACCATAGGGCTCTGGTCACTATGTAGGGTAGCAACCCAATGGTTCTGTCTCCAATGGCACCATAGGGCTCTGGTCACTATGTAGGGTAGCAACGCAATGTTTCTGTCTCCAATGGCACCATAGGGCTCTGGTCACTATGTAGGGTAGCAACCCAATGGTTCCGTCTCCAATGGCACCATAGGGCTCTGGTCACTATGTAGGGTAGCAACCCAATGGCACCATAGGGCTCTGGTCACTATGTAGGGTAGCAACCCAATGGTTCCGTCTCCAATGGCACCATAGGGCTCTGGTCACTATGTAGGGTAGCAACCCAATGGCACCATAGGGCTCTGGTCACTATGTAGGGTAGCAACCCAATGGTTCCGTCTCCAATGGCACCATAGGGCTCTGGTCACTATGTAGGGTAGCAACCCAATGGTTCCGTCTCTAATGGCACCATAGGGCTCTGGTCACCATGTAGGGTAGCAACCCAATAGTTCCGTCTCTAATGGCACCATAGGGCTCTGGTCACTATGTAGGGTAGCAACCCAATAGTTCCGTCTCTAATGGCACCATAGGGCTCTGGTCACTATGTAGGGTAGCAACCCAATGGCACCATAGGGCTCTGGTCACTATGTAGGGTAGCAACCCAATGGTTCCGTCTCTAATGGCACCATAGGGCTCTGGTCACTATGTAGGGTAGCAACCCAATGGTTCCGTCTCCAATGGCACCATAGGGCTCTGGTCACTATGTAGGGTAGCAACCCAATGGTTCCGTCTCCAATGGCACCATAGGGCTCTGGTCACTATGTAGGGTAGCAACCCAATGGCACCATAGGGCTCTGGTCACTATGTAGGGTAGCAACCCAATGGTTCTGTCTCCAATGGCACCATAGGGCTCTGGTCACTCTGTAGGGAAGAGGGTGCCATTTTTGGACTCAACCCAGGTGATAAAATGT
Organism: Oncorhynchus masou masou; assembly: GCF_036934945.1. NCBI lineage: Eukaryota > Metazoa > Chordata > Actinopteri > Salmoniformes > Salmonidae > Oncorhynchus > Oncorhynchus masou. The sequence goes on along the minus strand of NC_088230.1, from coordinate 24,527,560 downwards.
TCACATCCTGACAGAGCTCAAGACGATGTGTGTTGTGTTTTTTTGATACAGTTACTATTATGGATAAGCCTCACTTGTATTAAGAATAGGTAGAGAACTATGGTGCAATTATAAAGCACAACAACAGCGGCAGGGTAGCCTAGTGGTTAGCGCGTTGGACTAGTAACTGGAAGGTTGCAAGTTCAAACCCCCGAGCTGACAAGGAACAAATCTGTCGTTCTGCCCCTGAACAGGCAGTTAACCCACTGATCCTAGGCCGTCATTGAAAATAAAAAGTCGTTCTTAACTGACTTGCCTGGTTAAATAAAGGTTAAAAAATATAATGAATAAATAAATAAATATGCAACAACCCAGCTCCTGCTGTTTATGCTAAAGAAAAGAAGAGGTCTAACCACGGCTGAGTAACTTTATTTTCCTGCCAGAATCAGAGATTTATTACTGTTAATCCAGGGTCTGCCTCTGGGCCGCTGCGAGCCAATGTGAGAGGACTGGTCAGGGGCAGGGAGTTGACTGAGATCAGCGCGAGGGAGGAACACATGTTTGTCAAGATGGGCCACTTCACTGAGCTGGTGTGGGAGGGAGGGAGAATGGGCAAGAGTGGAGGGCTTGCACGCTATGGAGGCCAAGCTGGAGCTGAGGGAACAATAGCATCATCCTAACAGATGTCTTAGCTGCTTTCGAGTCCCTTTCTCCGGACTCTTCTTGTTGATGCAGAGGCTACATCTCTTAGCTAGTCTAAAGCGGACAGTAAGCCATTCAAACATCCCCAGGTTGTAAAACTTGTAACCCCTGTGTTACATAAATGCTTTTCCAGGTCCTTAAGGTCAGCATCTCTGAGGTTTAAAGCTCAATGTCTCTGTCATTAAGGCCATTCATTAGAGGTCAAAACTGATGTCTTTCATTGAACTGTCTTATCGGTTACTTTAAACACCTCTGCTGTAGTTACTGAACTTATCTCTATCTCTTTTCCTGTGTGTGTTTGTGTGTGTGTCTGTGTGTCTGTGTTTGTCCGGCGCGCGTGTGTGTAGGGATGAACAACCGGGAGGTGCTGGAGCAGGTGGAGCGAGGCTACAGGATGCCCTGTCCCCAGGACTGCCCCATCTCCCTCCACGAGCTCATGGTGCAGTGCTGGAAGAAGGACGCCGAGGAGAGGCCCACCTTCGAGTACCTGCAGGCCTTCCTGGAGGACTATTTTACGGCCACGGAGCCGCAGTACCAGCCAGGGGACAACCTCTAAACGCTGGGCTGGGAACAGGACTGGACTGAACCGTAGCTCTCTGGAGCCCCACCAGGGACCAGGGACCTGTACATCTTCCTCAACTTAACAGAGCATCTTGTCTCAACTCTCCTCACTCTCCGTGGCTGACCCTGTGACTCAACAGACTGGATACCAGAGGTTTTGTGTGTGAGGGAAAGTGGGGTTTGATCTAGCTGGGGCTGGGTTAACTAGGTTGGGCGTGTATGGGTTATGAAGGATGGAGGGAGAGGGGAAGGGAGGGAGATTTGGGTGTGGTTGGGTTTGTGATGATGCAATGAAATGCCTGTATTCAATGTAAATATGAACAGCTTGTTTGCTTAACTTCTGGCCTTTCTTTTGTTGGTTTGTTTGTTTGACATATTTTCTCCAACACAATAATGATGATGACGATGATAATAAAGAAATTATGACCATTTCAAAAGTGCACCATGAGACCAATATCTCAAGTTATCTGGTCTCTTCCAATCCAGATTCTCTTCCAATCCAGATTCTCTTCCAATCCAGATTCTACAGGACATTCCTTTCTTTGCAAAGTCATCTGTTTTACCGACTAGGCTAGCATGACAAAGTAGTCCGTTTTTCTAGCAATGCTTCTTATGAAGTAAGTTTGATATGATTCATCAATGTGAGATAGCTTTGTCCTCCTCATAATAATAGATGTCGGGCTAATGCTGTAACAAAGTTATTTTACAAATAATGTATGTTACATTTTGTAATTGCAGCCAAACGTGTAAGAATTATACTTTTGAACATATCTCTTCTCGCTTACCAGATTTTCAGAAAAGTAAATAACGTGGAAAAATCTGTCTTTCCAGGTATTATTTAGTGTGTACTGGAAGGGCATACCGTGTATTTAAGAAGAGAAAGATGTATGTCGACATTTAATGGTCATATTTGAACTTGTATGCAGAGTTCCATTCTAACAGCCATTCCAAGGCATCCATCTCATGGACCTTGTTTCCTCCATGATGTGTAGCCATGTACTGGGAAGTCTTAGTGGGTAACGTCTCTTCCTCCCTCTGTGAACAGTGACATGTCCCCATTCACCTCATGTCCCACCCTAGGTCTGTCTGTATGCAGTACAGCACCACCAGTAGGATCCTTTCTCAGCTCATTTCTGGACCACTTCCTTTGGATGACTTTACCTTTTTTATGTTTAAACTGACATGGATATTTTAAGTCTTGTGTCTTTTGTTTCAGAGTACGTTTTATTGAACCATAATTGCTCGATCTTTGAGGAATGGGTTGTACTGTATCTTCAAGGGGAATGTTGAAAGACACTGGTGAAACGTCCAGCTGTAAGCTTGACCTTGTTTTGTCTCAATGTAGTATTTGTTCTTATCTTAAGACGGTTAAAGTGATAATCGGGATCTGTTTAAGATTGAACCCCATCGTTGTTTTACAGTTTTACAACTTAATGGTTTTAAAAGTGTCAGTAATCTTCCTAGTTTATTTCTTCCATTTTACATTTTTTTACATTTCTGTTTTGTTAATTCAGTAGTTTGGCATTTGAAATTCAAAAAGAACAATAAACATTTTACACTCTTTCCGGGACACTTATTTTATTTTTATGGAATTGCTGCTTCTATATGTTGTGTCTGTTGTGTGTGTCTGGACATTGTAATCCACTAGGCCTGTCCATCTCTGCCTTCATGACCACCTGGTGTTGCTACAGGGTGAAAAAGGAGAGTTTTGAAGAAGACTCTCTAGCCCTGTTTATAACTGCCGTTAACATGCATTCAGGTATAAACAGGGCTTCTCTCCATCTCTCTCACTCGCTCTCTTTTTGTCTCACTCTCATGCTAGCAGAGGAACAGACAGACTGGACCTTTGACAGCTGTGGTTCTCCAGCCCCATAGCTGTATGATAAGGAGAGGGCCAGCAGCCAGCAGGTCTCTCCAGACCCATAGCTGTATGATGAGCGGGCCAGCAGCCAGCAGGTATCTCCAGACCCATAGCTGTATGATGAGCGGGCCAGCAGCCAGCAGGTCTCTCCAGACCCATAGCTGTATGATAAGGAGAGGGCCAGCAGCCACAGGTCTCTCCAGACCCATAGCTGTATGATGAGCGGGCCAGCACCCAGCAGGTCTCTCCAGACCCATAGCTGTATGATAAGGAGAAGGCAAGCAGCCAGCAGGTCTCTCTATACCCATAGTTGTATGATAAGGAGAGGGCAAGCAGCCAGCAGATCTCTCCAGACCCATAGTTGTATGATAAGGAGAGGGCTAGCAGCCAGCAGGTCTCTCCAGCCCCATAGCTGTATGATGAGGAGAGAGCCAGCAGGTCTCTCCAGACCCATAGCTGTATGATAAGGAGAGGGCCAGCAGCCACAGGTCTCTCCAGACCCATAGCTGTATGATAAGGAGAGGGCCAGCAGCCAGCAGGTCTCTCCAGACCCATAGTTGTATGATAAGGAGAGAGCCAGCAGGTCTCTCCAGACCCATAGCTGTATGATAAGGAGAGGGCTAGCAGCCAGCAGGTCTCTCCAGCCCCATAGCTGTATGATGAGGAGAGAGCCAGCAGGTCTCTCCAGACCCATAGCTGTATGATAAGGAGAGGGCCAGCAGCCACAGGTCTCTCCAGACCCATAGTTGTATGATAAGGAGAAGGCAAGCAGCCAGCAGGTCTCTCCAGACCCATAGTTGTATGATAAGGAGAGGGCAAGCAGCCAGCAGGTCTCTCCAGACCCATAGCTGTATGATGAGCAGGCCAGCAGCCAGCAGGTCTCTCCAGACCCATAGCTATATGATAAGGAGAGGGCTAGCAGGTCTCTCCAGACCCATAGCTGTATGATACGGAGAGGGCAAGCAGCCAGCAGGTCTCTCCAGCCCCATAGCTGTATGATAAGGAGAGGGCTAGCAGGTCTCTCCAGCCCCATAGCTGTATGATAAGGAGAGGGCTAGCAGCCAGCAGGTCTCTCCAGCCCCATAGCTGTATGATAAGGAGAGGGCAAGCAGCCAGCAGGTCTCTCCAGACGCATAGCTGTATGATAAGGAGAAGGCCAGCAGCCAGCAGGTCTCTCCAGCCCCATAGCTGTATGATGAGCGGGCCAGCAGCCAGCAGGTCTCTCCAGACCCATAGCTGTATGATAAGGAGAAGGCCAGCAGCCAGCAGGTCTCTCCAGCCCCATAGCTGTATGATGAGCGGGCCAGCAGCCAGCAGGTCTCTCCAGACCCATAGCTGTATGATAAGGAGAGGGCTAGCAGGTCTCTCCAGCCCCATAGCTGTATGATAAGGAGAGGGCAAGCAGCCAGCAGGTCTCTTCAGACCCATAGCTATATGATAAGGAGAGGGCAAGCAGGTCTCTCCAGACCCATAGCTGTATGATAAGGAGAGGGCAAGCAGCCAGCAGGTCTCTCCAGCCCGATAGCTGTATGATGAGCGGGCCAGCAGCCAGCAGGTCTCTCCAGACCCATAGCTGTATGATAAGGAGAAGGCCAGCAGCCAGCAGGTCTCTCCAGCCCCATAGCTGTATGATGAGCGGGCCAGCAGCCAGCAGGTCTCTCCAGACCCATAGCTGTATGATAAGGAGAGGGCTAGCAGGTCTCTCCAGCCCCATAGCTGTATGATAAGGAGAGGGCAAGCAGCCAGCAGGTCTCTTCAGACCCATAGCTATATGATAAGGAGAGGGCAAGCAGGTCTCTCCAGACCCATAGCTGTATGATAAGGAGAGGGCAAGCAGCCAGCAGGTCTCTCCAGCCCGATAGCTGTATGATGAGCGGGCCAGCAGCCAGCAGGTCTCTCCAGACCCATAGCTGTATGATAAGGAGAAGGCTACTAGGTCTCTCCAGCCCCATAGCTGTATGATAAGGAGAGGGCTACTAGGTCTCTCCAGCCCCATAGCTGTATGATAAGGAGAGGGCTAGCAGCCAGCAGGTCTCTCCAGCCCCATAGCTGTATGATGAGCGGGCCAGCAGCCAGCTGGTCACCTGAGGAGGTGCTAAATGACTGGTACATGACCTCAGGGCAGGCCTGCAGCGGGTTGAGGCACCAATGCCAGGTAGATACAGGGGAACACTATGGCCAGACACGCATACACACATAGTCTGCAGCTCAGGCAATCAGTAGTGACACACCTCACACCTCATCATGTAGCTCATCAACTCCATTGGTAAAGGTTGCTTAGGGACAGCTCAGCTATGACAGGCTCACACATCAGAGTCAAATACACAGCTTTCTAGCTTAGTGTTTAGTCATATAATCACTACCAGCAGCATCAGTCCTGTTGTTTGTTCTCCGTTATTTGATTTCTGAATCAATGTTTATGGGACGAGTCGTGATGGCTGATAAGCTGCAGGACATGTGTCTGTTATCAGACGAGAGTCACTGCACAATCTCTGTAATAGAAAAAGCCTTATGTTAGCAGGTAAGTGTGGAACATTATTCACTTTTTTTCTCTCCAGGTTCTACAGTAATCTTGAACAAGACCAGTCTGATAGTGAGTGTTATTTTTCTGTTAAGACCACAAGAGGGAGTCTTTTCCGTGTGTGGGTGTGTCACTGGCGGGGTGTACTGAGCTCAGAGACATAAGAGGAAGCGAGGCACCTTACTCAGCTGTCTATCCCCCAACAATTGTGTGTGTGTGGGGGGGAGGGGGAGGGGTTCAATTAAAGTCAATGAACTAAGTAGATCAGACCCAACTGCTATTGCATTGGTGAATATGGGAGACATTCAGACACACCCAGTTAAGTAGACCGGAACAGGCTATTTCTTTTCAGTGGTAAACAGCCTGAGTGAAATATCTTAATTTACTCACCAACAGCTGCCATGATTGGTAACTTCATTGATGAATCATGGTGACTTGTAATACATCACAATAACAATATTTCAATCAATACTTCATTTGTTATAAATGACATTATAGGGATCTTATTCAAGGGCAAATGATACCATTTTGGTTATCATGGCCTGGATCTCACAGATCAATATAAACCCTACAGAGGTCTGTCCTACGCTGTGCAGCTCTGTCTGTCCACCTGTGCTTCAGGTGACGTGACACCTGTAGATGAGACCTCCTTTCTGTATGTAGATTTGCCCAGAGAGAGAGGGAAAGAGAGAGGGAAAGAGATAGGGAAGCTTTATATGACCTGCAGCTGGTTCACTTGGTCGTCATCATCACCTAATATTACTGAACTGGACTGGACAGGCAACACTGTGGATCTCTACTCTACCAGCAGGCCTGCCCCTCTGTGTAAGTAACCTGTACAAACACTTTATTGTTAAATTATGCACTTACATTGATACATTGATGGGATTATTGTAGACAAGTGCATGTTTTGGGGGGGGAGGGGGTGTAAGTGTGTTTTTATTGATAAAATATTGGAATCTAAACTCTCAGTAGTGTTATGTTTACCATACAGTTCTCCATTTGTTTTATCCATGTTTAAAGGGATGGGAATGGTACAGCAAGAAGATTCTAGCACTTAGTCATGCAGTTGGCAGTATCATGATATGTAACTATATATATATATATGTATAGGCTACAATAGATTTGTGCTTAAAGTCTATGACATTCCACGAAGTGTTCTGCTAAAAAGAAATGTATATTTCCAATGATTTGACTTTGCTATATGGGCATCTGGCTATAAAATGGAAAGTGATGATTGTGTTATAAGGTGGAATTGCCTTTTCTGTTTCCCAGTTCCAAGAAAACCACATATATGATAACAGCACAAATTCACCCTCATCTGCGTCTCCTGGTCAATGTCAATACATTACCACAGATTCATTTAGGGACTTATATAAGCCATTCAAGGTCATAGGTACACAAGGGTCGTCATGTTGTACTCGCCTGTTCTGTAGAGACTTGTCAGATGAGATAATTGCATGTTTCAGGCAGTAAAATATCCTTTGCTGTTGTTGACATAGCTATCGTGTTAGTCATCATCAGTTTTATCTAGAAGAAAAAGAAACGCACACCTATTAAGGCGAGATGCTGGCTAGCGGAGTAGAAAACTTGAAAATTAAAGAGAGCCGCAAACTCTAGGAGCTCAGATGCAAACATTTAATTACCAACGTTTCGACAGCCAAGCTGTCTTCATCAGGGTATGATCACAAACACTGCGGGATGACTTGTTTATATAGTGTCAAAGGACACAGGTGTCTGTAATCATGGCCAGGAGTGGCCTAATATCATTGGTTAATTATCAAAAATTAAAATGTCATACAAAGAACAGCATACAAACAACAAATGGATAGCATACGATCATAAATTAATTTGACTACAAAAGCTTACAAACAATTACAATGGCAAAGTCACAATAATCACAAGAATGGCTTCAGATCAAAGTCTACGTTGAGACCGAAGGGAGCAAGGGTCTTTAAGTTAAAGATCCAGGCAGCCTCTCGTTTTAACAATAAATTATCAAGGTCACCCCCTCCTCGGGAGGGTGACATGTTGTATGCCAATATAACGCAGAGACGAAATCGAGTGGCCTGCCTCCAAGAAGTGGGCCGCAACTAGACAAGTAAAGTTTTTGCACCCAATGGTGCTACGATGCTCTGAGATACGTACTTTTAATTTGCACTTTGTTTTACCCACATCATTTTTACTACAAGGACAAGTTATAAGAAAAAATAACTGCCTTAGTGGAGCACGTAATAACACCTTTGATGGGGATCGATTTCCCATGAGGGCAGTATTGAAGCTATGGAACATTTTCTTCTGCAACGTGACCCTAATGAACTACCTTCCAGTGCCTGCATTATAACATTGGCTGAAATAGTACTCACACATAACTATTTCATGTTTCAAAATTATTTCTTTATTCAGATGAAGGGTGCTGCTATGGGATCCCCCATGGCTCCTAACTATGCTAATTTATATGTGGGTTACATGGAGAAACAGTTTATTTTCCAACCTCTCAAAAATGTTTTCTTGCCTCATATCATTATTTGGAAACGGTATATTGATGATATTTGTGTTCTATGGAGGGGTGATGCTAAACAGCTCCAGGCGTTCCATGCTTTTCTTAATTCCTGTTCTGAGCATCTGAGATTTACTATGCAATCTGGTACACGTCAAATCAGTTTTCTTGATCTTCTGATCTTGTGTGAAGATAATGTTCTATACACTGATGTTAACAGGAAGCCTACTGATCATAACAGTTTGTTGAGGGCTGATAGTTGTTACCCACTTCCCTTGAAAAATAGTTGTCACCCACTTCCCTTGAAAAATAGTTTGCCCTACAGCCAATTCTGTCGAATCAAAAGAATTTGCAAAAAACATTCAGATTTCAACAGAAATATGGCTGAGATGCAAAGAGAGTTCAAGGAGAGGGGCTACAGAAATGATCAGATTAATATTGCCATTGAGAAAATTCCAAACAAAACGAGACATGACCGTTTCAGGTCAAATATGCATTCTTGTGTTCTAACTACCCGCTATTCAAAGCGTTCTGAACAAATTAAGGGAATTGTTCATAAATATTGGCACATTATAAAAAATTGAATTTTATAGTCTCGGTAATGTGTTTTCGGACCTTCCCTTAGTCGTATTCTCGCGGGGCAGAAATCTCAGAGACCAATTGGTACACTCTGATTTACTACCCCAAGATATTCTTGAACAACGTCTATTTGCTCCCCTACTGGATGGAAATTACAAATGTAATGGCTGTGCTCAATGCAATGGCACTTATATATAAATGTAGATCCTTCAAACACCCACAAACAGGGAAACAGATCCCAATTAAAGGTGTTATCATGTGCTCCACTAAGGCAGTTATTTATCTTATAACTTGTCCTTGTGGTCAAAATGATGTGGGTAAAACAAAGCGCAAATTAAAAGTACGTATCTCAGAGCATCTTAGCACCATTGGGTGTAAAAACTTTACTTGTCTAGTTGCGGCCCACTTCTTGGAGGCAGGCCACTCGATTTCGTCTCTGCGTTATATTGGCATACAACATGTCACCCTCCCTAGGAGAGGGGGTGACCTTGATAATTTATTGTTAAAACGAGAGGCTGCCTGGATCTTTAACTTAAAGACCCTTGCTCCCTTCGGTCTCAGCGTAGACTTTGATCTGAAGCCATTCTTGTGATTATTGTGACTTTGCCATTGTAATTGTTTGTAAGCTTTTGTAGTCAAATGAATTTATGATCGTATGCTATCCATTTGTTGTTTGTATGCTGTTCTTTGTATGACATTTTAATTTTTGATAATTAACCAATGATATTAGGCCACTCTTGGCCATGATTACAGACACCTGTGTCTTTTGACACTACATAAACGCGTCATCCCGCAGTGTTTGTGATTATACCCTGATGAAGACAGCTTGGCTGTCGAAACGTTGGTAATTAAATGTTTGCATCTGAGCTCCTAGAGTGTGCGGCTCTCTTTCATTTTCAGGTCATCATCAGTTTCATAATATTTCACAGTATATGACACTGAATCAAATGCTGCCCATACGTTAATCCTTGTCTTGAGATGTATGGAATCTTGATCGTGATCATGAAGTCTGCCGAATCTGATTGAGTGCTTCCTCTTCTCATTGAAATTGACCCTTAACATCTCGTCAACAAATAGCCAACCCCAATCATAATATATCCATAAAGGCCTAGTAAAAACCAAAATTTTTTGGGGGGAGAAATAAGTAACCCTTCTCGGTCCTTCTCCACATATTGTTTATTACACTGTGCTCATCTCTGTATCAATAATGTCCTCCCATCCAGCTAACATTAATGGGTTTATTGCAGGCATTACCTTATCTGCTATTGCCTGGTGCTAAGGAGGAGGACGGAAACATGGAGGGGGACAGTGGCTTCATCACAGTTCAGAAGGTCTACTACCCTTTGCTTTGCATTCTGGGGATCCCAGGTGTGTGAATCTTCTATCTTGTTTGTGCTGTTTCCTAAATCTATTTGTGTCTGTGTGATGTTTCAAACTTGTTTTCATGAATTATTGTGAGAGCAATTGAAAAGGAAATGTCACAACTCAAAACGGGATGGCATTCTATTTCTTGTTCCTCAGCCAATCTCTTCACTTTCTACATGATCTGCTTCCGGAAGTGTGGAATGTCTGACACGGCCATCATCTACCTGAGCTGCTTGGCCATCGTGGACACCTTCTACCTGGTGTGGGTCATCCTGCTGGACCTGACGCTCACCTTCTGGCAGCTGCTGCCTTTCTGGCACTCCCATCCGGCCTGCGGCATCATGGGCTTCCTGCAGTACGGCTCCCTGTACAGCTCCTCCTGGATCGTGGTGGTGTTTACCATCGAACGCTACCTGGTCCTCAGCAGCACGTCCGCCAAGCAGCACTTTTCCCAGGCCAAGGTTACTAGGCTGACCTGTGTGTCTATCATCCTGGTCTCCCACCTGGCCTCCGTGCCCATGGGCTGGATCAACGTGGTGACGCCGAAGAATTTCACCATAGAGGGGAAGAATGTGACTCTGCCCTGGTGTCACTACAGGGGCCATATCTATTCTACTGTCCTGGTGTGGGTCACTACGTTCCTCTCCGGTGGCATCCCCATCATCCTGGTCATCATCTTCAACTCGCTGATCGGCCACCACCTGAACCGTGCCAGAAAGATGTTTACCAACGAGCAGCGGAGGGTCATGCGAGGGGGGAGCACCAAGGGCATGGTGCGGAGGACCATCTTCCTGCTGGGCACAGTGTCTGTGTCCTTCGTGGTGCTCAGCCTGCCACGCTTCGTCACCTACTGCATCCTGCGCACCAAGTACAACCACGACTGGTTTGACCGGAACGACTACCGCATTCCCATCAACTTGATTAGTGACCTGGCCAACATGCTGCAGAGCCTCAACTCCACCACCAACTTCCTGCTCTACTGCATGGTGAGCCGGGGCTTCCGCCAGGAGCTGATCCACACACTCACCTGCAAGTCCAAGGCCCGAGAGCTGGCCTCCTTCCTCACCCAGACCACAATGAAGGTGTTCTCTCTGGTGGACCATAAAACACCGCCGACCAGAGACCCCATCACTGTAGTCCTCACCAACCTCAAACAGACCCAGTAGAGAGGAAGAGAATGGAGGGGGAAAGGACAATGATGTGTATAAACCCTGGATGCCTGACAGGAGGCACTATATTGAAGCCACTGCACAGCCATCTTGGAACTTCTCCTCCATTGTAAAAAAAAGATTTGGAAGCTATAGAAATGCAATGTCTACATTAGTTTTTGACACGTTTATCGTATTACCGACACCTTAATGTAAACTTTTAAATTATGTTATGTGAGCGAAATATAAAAATATATTTCTTTAAATTCCTTTAAGTCGTTTTTTAGAGAGTACTAATGTTACCGTTCCCACTACAACAACTAAAAATACTTAAATACATATAATTTTGTCCTTGAACCATTGAATTGAAATACTGTAGAATTCCATTCATTCCTATGGATGACTGCTCCTACTGGGAAGGGACAATATGGCCGATGGCCGACCAGTGACTTCAAAGCCTTTCAATGGCCAATACAGTGCCTTGGGAAAGTATTCGGCCCCCTTGAACTTTGCGACCTTTTGCCACATTTCAGGCTTCAAACATAAAGATATAAAACTGTATTTTTTTGTGAAGAATCAACAACAAGTGGGACACAATCATGAAGTGGAACGACATTTATTGGATATTTCAAACTTTTTTAACAAATCAAAAACTGAAAAATTGGGCGTGCAAAATTATTCAGCCCCCTTAAGTTAATAATTTGTAGCGCCACCTTTTGCTGCGATTACAGCTGGAAGTCGCTTGGGGTATGTCTCTATCAGTTTTGCACATCAAGAGACTGAAATTTTTTCCCATTCCTCCTTGCAAAACAGCTCGAGCTCAGTGAGGTTGGATGGAGAGAATTTGTGAACAGCAGTTTTCAGTTCTTTCCACAGATTCTCGATTGGATTCAGGTCTGGAATTTGACTTGGTCATTCTAACACCTGGATATGTTTATTTTTGAACCATTCCATTGTAGATTTTGCTTTATGTTTTGGATCATTGTCTTGTTGAAAGACAAATCTCCGTCCCAGTCTCAGGTCTTTTGCAGACTCCATCAGGTTTTCTTCCAGAATGGTCCTGTATTTGGCTCCATCCATCTTCCCATCAATTTTAACCATCTTCCCTGTCCCTGCTGAAGAAAAGCAGGCCCAAACCACGATGCTGCCACCACCATGTTTGACAGTGGAGATGGTGTGTTCAGGGTGATGAGCTGTGTTGCTTTTACGCCAAACATAACGTTTTGCATTGTTGCCAAAAAGTTCAATTTTGGTTTCATCTGACCAGAGCACCTTCTTCCACATGTTTGGTGTGTCTCCCAGGTGGCTTGTGGCAAACTTTAAACGGCACTTTTTATGGATATCTTTAAGAAATGGCTTTCTTCTTGCCACTCTTCCATAAAGGCCAGATTTGTGCAATATATGACTGATTGTTGTCCTATGGACAGAGTCTCCCACCTCAGCTGTAGATCTCTGCAGTTCATCCAGAGTGATCATGGGCCTCTTGGCTGCATCTCTGATCAGTCTTCTCCTTGTATGAGCTGAAAGTTTAGAGGGACGGCCAGGTCTTGGTAGATTTGCAGTGGTCTGATACTCCTTCCATTTCAATATTATCGCTTGCACAGTGCTCCTTGGGATGTTTAAAGCTTGGGAAATCTTTTTGTATCCAAATCTGGCTTTAAACTTCTTCACAACAGTATCTCGGACCTGCCTGGTGTGTTCCTTGTTCTTCATGATGCTCTCTGCGCTTGTAACGGACCTCTGAGACTATCACAGTGCAGGTGCATTTATACGGAGACTTGATTACACACAGGTGGATTGTATTTATCATCATTAGTCATTTAGGTCAACATTGGATCATTCAGAGATCCTCACTGAACTTCTGGAGAGAGTTTGCTGCACTGAAAGTAAAGGGGCTGAATAATTTTGCACGGCCAATTTTTCAGTTTTTGATTTGTTAAAAAAGTTTGAAATATCCAATAAATGTCATTCCACTTCATGATTGTGTCCCACTTGTTGTTGATTCTTCACAAAAAATACAGTTTTATATCTTTATGTTTGAAGCCTGAAATGTGGCAAAAGGTCGCAAAGTTCAAGGGGGCCGAATACTTTCGCAAGGCACTATACATAGTATTAGCAGTCCAGGGTTTATATACCTCAATAGGAAAGGAGGGGGGAACGCAGGACGTGGTGACTGGACTACTATATGAACAACTTTTAGAATGACTTGTTTTCGTTACTGGATACCCGTTTCTATAGTTGTTGGTTTGAATGTTTGAATTTTATTGTATGTTTGTAGGATCGTTCTGTGTTGTTATAAACTATGTTTGAATAGTGTTTGTTGGCCTACATGGACTTTTTTCTAAACAAAGAAAACTCAACTTGTAAAACAACATTTGAATTTATATTGTCGTGGAAATTCTTACACAGGGACACTCCAAGTCAATGTTAAATGAATCATTGTTTATTATCAGAGTGCTAGAGAGGTTCCAACCAACTCAATGCACCATTAAACACGTCATTCAGGAGCTCTGCCCCAGCAGTTGTCTTACATACGGCTATACACAGACAAGTTATATTTGCATGATTTAGCATAATTAATTAATCTTTACCGTTTTGTTTCATTCATGTGACAGACCAATACCTCACGAGGCTTCTTCTCTCTAAGCTAGACCTTGAAACTGAGATATATTTAGTTTGTTCTCAAAACAAGGTCTGGGCGTACTGCCAAATTGCAGCTACTGATAGTGAGGATTTGTACAGTCAGCCACTTGCAAGAACACATACAATGGTTTATAGAACAGCACATGAATAGAACACAGAAATCAGTTGTAAGTAAAGCACAAACATTCAAATTCTCATTACAATACCAAACCGTGTAGGCTATTTTATATCCTCACGTGTGGATGTTAAAGGCGTGTTCACTTTAATGGATGGTATACTTTCCATTAACCAAGTGCCTTCATAGCTGTGAGTATATTTTAACTATCTCATTCCATTCTCATTCATTAGTTCAAACTACAAGGTTCATCATGACTAGTCGCAGAATTCCTGCTCTGTTTGGAGAACAACCTGATTGGAGGACGTGAACTGCATGACCCGCATTATTTGCATAAATTGTGCAAAGGAACTTCTCTGCTTTGCATGAGCTGATCTCTTCTTCAAACATAAATAGAGGGAATGTTTGCTGTTTGCCTCATAGCAGATTTGCATGTAGAGGGAGCCAGGGAATACACAGCTCTGACACAGATAGGTGTGTAAAGTTGAGTGGGGCTCAGGTGTTAAACGTGACTGTAAATGGCACACTTTTCTGTAAGTTTGAACTTATTTTCATTGTTTGAAGACGGGAGAATTTAGTAGAAGACTTGTTTTTTTATTACTCATTCACAGACACCATGCAGGAAGGGTGACAGTAGTTGCTTGAAAGAATGAATAAGTTCACTTTCTAGGAGCATCGGTTTGACTGGTTATAATCATATGTATTATAGTGACTCTTCATCACCAAAGGACTGCTTTGAGTTCTGTATAGCGAAATGGGAAGTGTTTTACATCGATCTAGAATGATAGCTATAGATCACTGCTATCTGTTTGATAGCTATAGATCACTGCTATCTGTTTCACTCTAAAACAGTTGGTGTCACTTGTGAATACAAGGTTTCTGAAAAGTGTTGCCAGGAGTGTCACGTCATGCTGCTATCCACATAGTTCATATTCTATTCCTTTAATACTACATTTATTCCTGTAATACCATGTTTATTCCTGTAATACCACGTTTATTCCTGTAATATATGTTTATTCCTGTAATACCATGTTTATTCCTGTAATACTACGTTTGTTTCAATTTCACAAGAAGTCTATCCCTCCTGAGAGAAGAATGAACTCTATCAAGGTATGGAATTGTCAACTACACTAAAGGAAACACGACAGGAAACACTACTACACTTAACATACAGAAAAGTTAACCTTACACTTCACTAAACTCACTCCAAGTTATAATAAATAATTTTGTCCCTTACTTCTTCTAAATGGCTTAAGCTGAATAACAACCTCTCTTTTATTTTTGTCAGATTCCTGTTGTCACAGAAGCATTCCTTTGGAGACAGATGAGTCTATGACATTATCAACCCTGGACCTACTGTGACCTGTGGGCCAAAGGAAGAGGGCTGGTTTGCTCCTGAGGTGACTGTCAGTGATGTAGGCCAGGTGGACGACCCCAAGGATCCCTGGAGAAGCCCAGTGGAGGACCCTCAGGGTCAGCCTCCACCCCCGCCCAGAGCCCCTTCCCTGCCTGGGCCACATCAGCAAGACATGTCCCCCCACACCCCTGATCACCTGATGAAAGGCCCCTACCCTGACAGCCTCAGGTTACACCCCATACAGAGAAAAGGCTCAGTGGACTGAGGATCTTCTCTTTATCTGGGCTTCTCCAGCGTGAAGTGGAGGGCTTCGCTGGTCCTCCTAGCTGGCCACAACCTTGGGACTGTTGCCTTAAAAGGAGCAGAACACGTAGAAGCCCCTCTTCCTCTCACGTCTGACTTAAACAACATCCACTACTGTGTCCCTCCAAGTCACTAAGCACACATGCCTCCTCAGTGGAAGTAACATGATGTACTGTATATGACTACAGTATTCATAGAATGAGACAGAACAGATATACAGTCGTGGTCAAAAGTTTTGAGAATGACACAAATATTAATTTTCAAAGTCTGCTGCCTCAGTTTGTATGATGGCAATTTGCATATACTCCAGAATGTTATGAAGAGTGATCAGATGAATTGCAATTAATTGCAAAGTCCCTCTTTGCCATTCAGCCCTGCCACAAAAGGACCAGCTGACATCATGTCAGTGATTCTCTCGTTAATACAGGTGTGAGTGTTTAATTTAAATTTTTCATTTTTTTATTTAACCTTTATTTAACCAGGTAGGCAAGTTGAGAACAAGTTCTCATTTACAATTGCGACCTGGCCAAGATAAAGCAAAGCAGTTCGACACATACAACAACACAGAGTTACACGTGGAGTAAAACAAACATACAGTCAAAAATACAGTATAAAAATAAGTCTATATACGATGTGATCAAATGAGGTGAGATAAGGGAGGTAAAGGCAAAAAAAAGGCCATGGTGGCAAAGTAAATACAATATAACAAGTAAAACACTGGAATGGTAGATTTGCAGTGGAAGAATGTGCAAAGTAGAAATAAAAATAATTGGGTGCAAAGGAGCAAAATAAATAATAAATAAATGCAGTAGCGGAAGAAGTAGTTGTTTGGGCTAAATTACAGATGGGCTATGTACAGGTGCAGTAATCTATGAGCTGCTCTGACAGCTGGTGCTTAAAGCTAGTGAGGGAGATAAGTGTTTCCAGTTTCAGAGATTTTTGTAGTTGGTTCCAGTCATTGGCAGCAGAAAACTGGAAGGAGAGGCGGCCAAAGGAAGAATTGGTTTTGGGGGTGACCAGAGAGATATACCTGATGGAGCGCGTACTTCAGGTGTGTGCTGCCATGGTGACCAGCGAGCTGAGATAAGGGGAGACTTTACCTAGCAGGGTCTTGTAGATGACCTGGAGCCAGTGGGTTTCGCGACGAGTATGAAGCGAGGGCCAGCCAACGAGAGCGTACAGGTTGCAGTGGTGGGTAGGAGATTTGGTGACAAAACGGATGGCACTGTGATAGACTGCATCCAATTTATTGAGTAGGGTATTGGAGGCTATTTTGTAAATGACATCGCCGAAGTCAAGCATCGGTAGGATGGTCAGTTTTACGAGGGTATGTTTGGCAGCATGAGTGAAGGGTGCTTTGTTGTGAAATAGGAAGCCAATTCTAGATTTAACTTTGGATTGGAGATGTTTGATGTGAGTCTGGAAGGAGAGTTTACAGTCTAACCAGACACCTAGGTATTTGTATTTGTCCATATATTCTAAGTCAGAACCGTCCAGAGTAGTGATGCTAGACGGGCAGGCAGGTGCAGGCAGCAATCGGTTGAAGAGCATGCATTTAGTTTTACTTGTATTTAAGAGCAGTTGGAGACCACAGATGTCATGTCTTGTTATGTCTGTTCCTGTCCTTTCTCTTCACTCTGTCTCTCTCTGCTGGTCTTTTTAGGTTACCTTCTCTGTCTCTCATTCTTCAGCTGTTCTACATCTCCTCTAACTAGCTCATTCACTCTTTCACACCTGTTCTCTCTTCCCCCTCTGATTAGGTCTCTATTTCTCTCTCTGTTCCTGCTACTTTCAGTGTCTGATTCTTGTTTGTGTTTTTTGATGCCAGAAGCAAGCTGTCGTCCCGTTTGCTTCCACCTTGTCCTATCCTGTCGGAGTCTGCCTGGCAGGTGCATCCTGCATTATACTACGTTCTTTTGTTCCATTGACTACGTTGGAAGAGGATTTATGCCATTCCTGTTTTTTCATTAAAGAACTCTGTTTTCTGTTAAAACCGCTTTTGGGTCTTCACTCAAGTACATAACAGAAGAATCAGACCAAGAATGGACCCAGCGGCTCCGGACCCTTTTCACTCCGCCGTCGAGATCCAGGGAGCGATGCTAGGCAGACACGAGGAGGAGTTGTCTGCTGCTCGACATGCCGTTGAGACCCTGGCCGTCCAAGTCTCCGACCTCACAAGACAGGTTCACCAACTCCACCTCGATCCACCGCCCACTTCCAGGGTTTCCGAGTCTCCAGAGCCCAGGATCAACAACCCGCCGTGTTACTCTGGGGAGCCCACTGAGTGCCGCTCATTCCTCACTCAGTGTGATGTGGTGTTCTCTCTCCAGCCCAACACTTACTCCAGGAGCGCAGCCCGCACGCCTACGTCATTTCTCTCCTTACCGGACGGGTGCGTGAGTGGGGCACGGCAATCTGGGAGGCGAAGGCTGAGTGTATTAACCAGTATCAGGACTTTAAGGAGGAGATGATACGGGTTTTTGACCGTTCTGTTTTTGGCGAGGAGGCTTCCAGGGCCCTGTCTTCCCTATGTCAGGGGAATAGATCCATAACGGATTATTCTATTGAGTTTCGCACTCTCGCTGCCTCTAGTGACTGGAACGAGCCGGCTTTGCTCGCTCGTTTTCTGGAGGGTCTCCTCGTCGAGGTTAAGGATGAGATCCTCTCCCGGGAGGTTCCTTCCTGTCTGGACTCCTTAATAGCTCTCGCTATTCGCATAGAGCGACGGTTTGATCTTCGTCGCCGAGCTCGTGGAAAGGAGCTCGCGTTCTCCGTTGCTCCCCTCTCCACATCACTGCCACCTGCCGCATCACTGCCACCCTCCTCCGCCGGCTCGGATGCTGAGCCTATGCAGCTGGGGGTATCCGCATCTCGGCCAAGGAGAAGGAACGGAGAATCACCAATCGCCTCTGTCTCTACTGCGGCTCCGCTGGTCATTTTGTCACCTCATGTCCAGTAAAAGCCAGAGCTCATCAGTAAAGGGAGGGCTACTGGTGAGCGCAACTACTCAGGCCTCTCCTTCTGGATCACGCACTACCTTTCCGGTCCATCTCCGCTGGCCCGGTTCATCTGCTTCCTGCAGTGCCTTGATAGACTCTGGGGCGGAGGGCTGTTTTATGGACGAGACCTGGGCTCGGGAACATGACATTCCTCTCAGACAGTTAGGGAGCCCACGGCCTTGTTCGCTTTAGATGGTAGTTCTCTCCCCAAGATTCAGCGTGAGACGCTGCCTTTAACCCTCACTGTCTCTGGTAATCATAGCGAAACCATTTCTTTTTTAATTTTTCGTTCACCTTTTACACCTGTTGTTTTGGGTCATCCCTGGCTAGTGCGCCATAACCCTTCTATTAATTGGTCTAGTAATTCTATCCTATCCTGGAATGTTTCTTGTCATGTGACCTGTTTAATGTCTGCTATCCCTCCTGTTTCCTCTGTCTCTACTTCACAGGAGGAGCCTGGCGATTTGACAGGGGTGCCGGAGGAGTATCACGATCTGCGCACGGTGTTCAGTCGTTCCAAGGCCACTTCTCTCCCTCCACACCGGTCGTATGACTGTAGTATTGATCTCCTTCCGGGAACTACTCCCCCGGGGTAGATTATACTCTCTGTCGGCTCCCGAACGTAAGGCTCTCGAGGATTATTTGTCGGTTTCGCTCAACGCCGGTACCATAGTCTCCTCCTCCTCTCCCGCCGGAGCGGGGTTTTTTTTTGTTCAGAAGAAGGACGGGTCCCTGCGCCCATGCGTGGATTATCGAGGGCTGAATGACATAACAGTTAAGAATCGTTATCCGCTTCCTCTTATGTCTTCAGCCTTCGAGATCCTGCAGGGAGCCAGGTTTTTCACCAAATTGGACCTTCGTAACGCCTACCATCTCGTGCGCATCAGGGAGGGGGACGAGTGGAAGACGGCGTTTAACACTCCGTTAGGGCACTTTGAATACCGGGTTCTTCCTTTCGGCCTCGTTAACGCTCCAGCTGTCTTTCAGGCACTAGTTAACGACGTCCTGAGAGACATGCTGAACATTTTTGTTTTCGTTTACATGGACGATATCCTGATTTTTTCTCCGTCTCTCTCGATTCATGTTCAGCACGTGCGACGCGTCCTCCAGCGCCTTTTGGAGAACTGTCTTTATGTGAAGGCTGAGAAGTGCATTTTTCATGCCGCCTCTGTCCCTTTTCTCGGTTCCGTTATTTCCGCTGAGGGCATTAAGATGGATCCCGCTAAGGTCCAGGCTGTCATTGATTGGCCCGTTCCTAAGTCACGCGTCGAGCTGCAGCGCTTTCTGGGCTTCGCTAATTTCTATCGTCGTTTCATCCGTAATTTCGGTCAGGTGGCAGCTCCCCTCACAGCCCTTACTTCTGTTAAGACGTGCTTTAAGTGGTCCGTTTCCGCCCAGGGAGCTTTTGATCTTCTTAAGAATCGTTTTACATCCGCTCCTATTCTTGTTACACCTGACATCTCTAGACAGTTTGTTGTTGAGGTTGACGCGTCAGAGGTGGGCGTGGGAGCCATTCTTTCTCAGCGCTCTCTCTCTGACGGCAAGGTCCATCCTTGCGCGTTTTTCTCTCATCGCTTATCGCCGTCAGAACGTAACTATGATGTTGGTAATCGCGAACTGCTCGCCATCCGCTTAGCCCTAGGCGAATGGCGACAGTGGTTGGAGGGGCGACCGTTCCTTTTGTCGTTTGGACTGACCATAGGAACCTTGAGTACATCCGTTCAGCCAAACGACTTAATGCGCGTCAGGCTCGTTGGGCTCTGTTTTTCGCTCGTTTCGAGTTTGTTATTTCTTATCGTCCGGGCTCAAAAACACCAAGCCTGATGCTTTATCTCGTCTCTTCAGTTCTTCTGAGGTCTCCACCGACCCCGAGGGGATTCTCCCTGACGGGCGTGTTGTCGGGTTGACTGTCTGGGGAATTGAGAGGCAGGTAAAGCAAGCACTCGCTCACACTCCGTCGCCGCGAGCTTGTCCTAGGAACCTTCTGTTCGTTCCCGTTCCTACTCGTCCGGCCGTTCTTCAGTGGGCCCACTCTGCCAAGTTAGCCGGCCACCCCGGCGTTCGGGGTACGCTCGCTTCCATTCGCCAGCGTTTCTGGTGGCCCACTCGGGAACGTGACGCGCGTCGATTTGTCGCCGCTTGTTCGGTCTGCGCGCAGACTAAATCTGGGAACTCTCCTCCTGCCGGCCGTCTCAGACCGCTTCCCATTCCCTCTCGACCGTGGTCTCACATCGCTTTAGATTTTATCACCGGACTGCCTTCATCAGCGGGGAAGACAGTTATTCTTACGGTTGTCGATAGATTCTCTAAGGCGGCTCATTTCATTCCTCTCGATAAGCTCCCTTCTGCTAAGGAGACGGCTCAGATCATTATCGAGAATGTTTTCCGAATTCATGGCCTTCCGTCTGACGTCGTTTCCGACAGAGGCCCGCAGTTCACGTCTCAATTTTGGAGGGAGTTTTGCCGTTTGATTGGGGCTTCCGTCAGTCTCTCGTCCGGCTTTCATCCCCAGTCTAACGGTCAAGCCGAACGGGCCAATCAGACTGTTGGTCGCATTTTACGCAGTCTTTCTTTTCGTAACCCTGCGTCTTGGTCAGAACAGCTCCCCTGGGCAGAGTACGCCCACAACTCGCTTCCCTCGTCTGCTACCGGTCTATCCCCTTTCAGTGTAGCCTCGGGGACCAGCCTCCGCTGTTCTCATCTCAGCTCGCCGAGTCCTGCGTCCCCTCCGCTCAGGCTTTTGTCCAGCGTTGCGAGCGCACCTGGAAGGGGGTCAGGTCGGCACTTTGCCGTAATAGGGCGCAGACTGTGAGGGCCGCTAATAAGCGTAGGACCAAGAGTCCTAGATATTGTTGCGGTCAGAGAGTATGGCTCTCCACTCAGAACCTTCCCCTTAAGACAGCTTCTCGCAAGTTGGCCCCGCGGTTCATTGGTCCGTTCCGTATTTCTCAGGTCATTAATCCTGTCGCAGTGCGACTTCTTCTCCCGCGCTATCTTCGTCGCGTTCACCCGGTCTTCCATGTCTCCTGTGTTAAGCCCGTTCTTCGCGCCCCCGCTCGTCCCCCCCCCATCCTTGTCGAGGGCGCACCCATCTACAGGGTTCGTAAGATTTTGGACATGCGCCCTCGGGGCCGTGGTCATCAGTACCTAGTGGATTGGGAGGGGTACGGTCCTGAGGAGAGGAGTTGGGTTCCCTCTCGGGACGTGCTGGACCGTTCGCTGATCGATGATTTCCTCCGTTGCCGCCAGGTTTCCTCCTCGAGTGCGCCAGGAGGCGCTCGGTGAGTGGGGGGTACTGTCATGTCTTGTTATGTCTGTTCCTGTCCTTTCTCTTCACTCTGTCTCTCTCTGCTGGTCTTTTTAGGTTACCTTCTCTGTCTCTCATTCTTCAGCTGTTCTACATCTCCTCTAACTAGCTCATTCACTCTTTCACACCTGTTCTCTCTTCCCCCTCTGATTAGGTCTCTATTTCTCTCTCTGTTCCTGCTACTTTCAGTGTCTGATTCTTGTTTGTGTTTTTTGATGCCAGAAGCAAGCTGTCGTCCCGTTTGCTTCCACCTTGTCCTATCCTGTCGGAGTCTGCCTGGCAGGTGCATCCTGCATTATACTACGTTCTTTTGTTCCATTGACTACGTTGGAAGAGGATTTATGCCATTCCTGTTTTTTCATTAAAGAACTCTGTTTTCTGTTAAAACCGCTTTTGGGTCTTCACTCAAGTACATAACACAGAAGGAGAGTTGTATGGCATTGAAGCTTGTCTGGTGGGTTGTTAACACAGTGTTAACACAGGGCCTCCCAGGTGACTCAGTGGTTAAGGGTGCTGTACCGCAGCGCCAGCTGTGCCATCAGACACTCTGGTTTCGCGCCCAGGCTCTGTCGTAACCGGTCGCGACCGGGAGGTCCGTGGGGCAACACACAATTGGCCTAGCGTTGTCTGGGTTAGGGAGGGCTTGGCTGGTAGGGGAGTCCTTGTCTCATCACGCACCAGCGACCCCTGTGGCGGGCCGGGCGCAATGCGCGCTAACCAAGGTTGCCAGGTGCACGGTGTTTCCTCCGACACATTGGTGCGGCTGGCTTCCGGGTTGGATAAGCTCTATGTTAAGAAGGCTTGGTTGGGTTGTGTATCGGAGGACGCATGACTTTCAACCTTCGTCTCTCCCGAGCCCGTACCGGAGTTGTAGTGATGAGGCAAGATAGTAGCTACTAAAACAATTGGATACCACGAAATTGGGGAGAAAAAGGGGTTAAAGTCAACAAAAAAGAAGAAAAGAAAAAGAAAAAAAACAGTGTCCAAAGAAGTGCCAGAAGTATACTGAATGGTGTCGTCTGCGTAGAGGTGGATCAGAGACTCACCAGCAGCAAGAGCGACATCATTGATGTATACAGAGAAGAGAGTCGGCCCAAGAATTGAACCCTGTGGCACCCCCATAGAGACTGCCAGAGGCCCGGGCTACAGGCCCTCCGATTTGACACAGTGAACTCTATCAGAGAAGTAGTTGGTGAACCAGGCGAGGCAATAATTTGAGAAACCAAGGCTATCGAGTTTGCCGATGAGGATGTGGTGATTGACAGATTGACAGGTCAATGAATATGGCTGCACAGTATTGTTTCTTATTGATTGCGGTGAAGATATCGTTTAGGACCTTGAGCGTGGCTGAGGTGCACCCATGACCAGCTCTGAAACCAGATTGCATAGCGGAGAAGGTGCAGTGTGATTCGAAATGGTCGGTTATCTGTTTGCTGACTTGGCTTTCGAAGGGCAGGGTAGGATAGATATAGGTCTGGAGCAGTTTGGGTCTAAAGTGTCTCCCCCTTTGAAGAGGGGGATGACCGCAGCTGCTTTCCAATCTTTGGGAATTTTAGACGACACGAAAGAGAGGTTGAACAGGCTAGTAATAGGGGTTACAACAATTTCAGCAGATAATTTTAGAAAGAAAGGGACCAGATTGTCTAGCCCGGCTGATTTGTAGGGGTCCAGATTTTGCAGCTCTTTAAGAACATCAGATGACTGTTTTGGGAGAAGGAGAAATGGGGAAGGCTTGGGCGATTTGCTGTGGGGTGTACAGTGCAGTTGACCGGGGTAGGGGTAGCCTGGTGGAAAGTCGCTCTGGATAAGAGCGTCTGCTAAATGACTTAAATGTAAATGTAATGTAAATGAAAGCATGGCCAGTCGTAGAAAAATGCTTATTGTAATTTTCAATTATAGTGGATTTATCCGTGGTGACAGAGTTTCCTATCCTCAGTGCAGTGGGCAGCTGGGAGGAGGTGTTCTTATTCTCCATGGAGTGTTGACAAGGACAAGGCTGGAGATCACTCTGTCATGCTGATTGAGTTCTAATAACAGACTGGAAGCTTCAAAAGGAGGGTGGTGCTTGGAATCATTGCTCTTCCTATGTCAACCATGGTTCCCTGCAAGGAAACACGTGCCGTCATCATTGCTTTGCACAAAAAAAGGCTTCACAGGCAAGGATTTTGCTGCCAGTAAGATTGCACCTAAATCAACCATTTATTGGATTATCAAGAACTTCAAGGAGTGCAGTTCAATTGTTGTGAAGAAGGCTTCAGGGCGCCCAAGAAAGTCCAGCAAGCGCCAGGACCGTCTCCTAAAGTTGATTCAGCTGCGGGATCGTGGCACCACCAGTACAGAGCTTGCTCAGGAATTGCAGCAGGCAGGTGTGAGTGCATCTGCATGCACAGTGAGGCGAAGACTTTTGGAGGATGGCCTGGTGTCAAGAAGGGCAGCAAAGAAGCCACTTCTCGCCAGGAAAAACATCAGGGGCAGGCTGATAGTCTGCAAAAGGTACAAGGATTAGACTGCTGAGAACTGGGGTAAAGTCATTTTCTCTGAAGAATCCCCTTTCCGATTGTTTGGGGCATCCGAAAAAAAGCTTGTCCGGAGAAGACAAGGTGAGCGCTATCATCAGTCCTGTATCATGCCAACAGTAAAGTCCCTCAGCCAATGGTGTGGGCTCACTCACATTTTTTCCTAAGAACACTGCCATGAATAAAGAATGGTACCAACACATCCTCTGATAGCAACTTCTCCCAACCATCCAGGAACAGTTTGGTGACGAGCAATGCCTTTTCCAGCATGATGGAGCACCTTGCCATAAGGCAAAAGTGATAACTAAGTGGCTCGGAGAACAAAACATCGATATTTTGGGTCCATGGCCAGGAAACTCCCCAGACCTTAATCCCATTGAGAACTTGTGGTCAATCCTCAATAGGCGGGTGGACAAACAAAATCCCACAAATTCTGACAAACTCCAGGAATTGATTATGCAAGAATGGGCTGCCATCAGTCAGGATGTGGCTCAGAAGTTAATTGACAGCATGCCAGGGCGGATTGCAGAGGTCTTGAAAAAGAAGGGTCAACACTGCAAATATTGACTCTTTGCATCAACTTAATGTAATTCTCAATAGAAGACTTTGAAACTTATGACATGCTTGTAATTCTACTTCAGTATTCCATAGTAACATCTGAAAAAAATATCTAAAGACACTGAGGCAGCAGACTTTGTGAAAATGAATATTTGTGTCATTCTTAAATCTTTTGTCCACGACTGTAGATACATACATGAAATACATTATTCTGAATGTCTATAACAGTAGCTGGGTCGTTCCACAACTAGAGTTCCTCTTGCATCCCTTTGATATTTTAAGTAGCTTGTTTAAAGCCTGTTATATTAAATTAAGTATAATAAATCAGATTGTTTATATGAATAAACAGTTACTTTATTTGGCCTTTACTGTTACTTTAATTGGCATTTGTCTTCATTTGACTTCTTGAGATGGATAAACTTGTTTTTTTTTTAAATCTAGTGTGTAATGAACGTGTGCTCTTTATGACAGAATATAAACATTTATGCATGGAACGACCCAGCTATATAACATTTGCTGGTAAGTTGGTGAAGTTTTTGTTTATGTTGTTGTATATATTACTGTCTGAGATTTAGCCTGGACGATCCACATTCTATAATTCACATAGGCTGTGTTTACACATGCAGCCTAATTCTGATCTTCTGCCCAATTATTGGCAAAGAGCTGATCTGATTGTTCAAAAACCCAATTAGTGGAGAAAGATAAGAATTAGGCTGCCTGTGTAAACGCAGCTGAAGTAATGACTTTGATTTGGAGCCCATCCAAGACAGGATGTTAAAATCATGTCTTCTCACATAACTCGACAGGCCCAGATCCGGTGCACAGCAGGTGTCAGAGACGGTACATATGTCAGCAGCCCCTAAATCAAACCTCTATAATCATCATTATAACCATTTTCACCCCATGGAACCTCAGCAGGACCCTCACCAGTGCCCACTGTCCTGTTACACTAAACATTCCTACGCTGGTCTAACATCAGATTGTATTCTTAGCCTATATATATTAGCGTTGTTATAGTCAACTAGCAAATGTTTCTTAACTTGTTGGTGTTTTGTGGGGCTCCAAACCCTGCTTCTGGGCATTAGAATATAAATTAAAGTCTTCTACACTTTTCCCTCTCTAGGACTCCCATGGCTCAAACAGACTATATGGACAAGAAGCTCTAAAAGCCTCCAGTCTAAATCTTCCTTAGTGTGTTGCCCCTCCCAGACAGGTGATGAGGGAGGTCAGTGTGGTGCCCTCCTACCCAGTGACCCCTGGCCAACCATGTGGGGGAGGAACAGCTACATAGGAACTGAGGAAGACCATCAGTCTATCTGAGGAGTGCAGTAATTATGTATCAATGTCCATCCCTCAGCAAAACCAAGATCATTCATTTTTAGACAGTAAAGATGATTGTTCATTTAAACAGTGGACTTTCGGTGAATCAGAAGTGATTGAGTCACCCTAAGAATTCAATATTAGGACTTGAAAAAATACGTACAGTAAATATTTGTCTGAGCACAATTAGCTTCCATGTGGTACAATGCTTTGTTTGATCGCAGGAAATGTGTTCATTACATATTCTATGGACACAGCCAGAGTTCTTTACCTTTGTGAAGTGTCTGACAGATCAGGGCTTTAAACCAGCTGTAAGTTTTCCGTTTTATTTTATTCAGAAGAATGGACATCAACAAGTGGATGGACAGCTATTTAAAGGATGTAAGTCTAAGTTGTCAGCATTTTTAGGACATCAAATTGGACCTGTCCAATTACAAAACTATACATAAAACAACTGAACTGACTAGGAGGTGCCGTGTTGCAGAAGTCGGTGCTGATCATCGTGGTCATCAGTCCCAAGTACAAGGCAGACGTGGAAAGAGATGGAGAGGATGAGCATGGTCTCCACACAAAGTTCAGGTAGACACTTACATGTGCCTGTACGAATATATTCACTATTATTCTACAATATAGAAAATAGTACAAATAAAGAAAAACCCTTGAATGAGTAGGTGTTCTAAAACGTTTGACCAGTAGTGTATACGCTAGTCATCTATACAGTGTGTAAAGTTTCTGTATAGTATACATTTAATTTACCATGAAGACAAATCATAACAGAGTTAGGTGTTTTTCTTTGATCAT
The DNA here is from genome assembly GCF_036934945.1 of Oncorhynchus masou masou. Lineage (NCBI taxonomy): Eukaryota > Metazoa > Chordata > Actinopteri > Salmoniformes > Salmonidae > Oncorhynchus > Oncorhynchus masou. The sequence goes on along the minus strand of NC_088230.1, from coordinate 24,500,425 downwards.
CACCTTTTCTCATGTCAGATCCAGAATGAGTTCATCCAACAGAGCTGCCTTCATTTAAGACTGGTACCGGTATTGTTTCCCACCTCTACGAAGGTGAGTGGATAACCAGATGTCCCATTCACTGGGTTAGGCTATACTGTTGTTATGTCCTCCAGAGTGTAATGCTCATCCCATCACTGTCTTCCAGAGACATGTTCATACTGTTGTTCTATTCTACAGAGTGTAATGATTCAGCCTATCCTATTTTTCTTCTACAGAGATATGTTCCTGCCTGGCTTCAGAGCACCAGGTTACACCACTGGCTCCAGGATACCCAAGACCTACTTCTCTGTCTGCTATTAGAGGAACGCAACATTGGCCCCCCTCTGGGGAAAGAGCTGACCCTCTCCGTACGACACCTCTGACATCTCTGAGAACTGCTGATGATACATTATGTTGTGGTGCTTCATAGATTTCAATGTTTATATGGAAGTTTAGTAAATGCTTCTTTTTTTTTTTTACTATACTGAAATGGTGTGGGAGTAGTGGTGTATCTCAGCACTACTCTCAAATAGCCACAAGGTGGCAGTATTTACTTTCTGATGATTCAAGTCCTAGACATTTGCTTGCTAAGGTGGTAGTGGTTTACTCCTGACATTGTGTGGCGACTGTGGTCCCAATAATATGTGATCTGAAGATGTATTCTATTAATAAATGAAAGTAATAATAGCTTGTTGACTGTGAGGTTGTTGATTTGCCATGCTAAACATGTTTACATTGGAGCCTATACTACATAGTTACTACGGTATTACCCAGTACAACGTCAAGGTCTCACATTTTTGTGGGTAATACCAGATAAGTAGAACATGGTGTACAGGTGGATTTAGTGGCCTAAAGGTTAGCATGTATGATATTTGTTGTACGATATTTGTGCGTCTGTAACTATCCGTAATAACGGTAGCATCCACATTAATGTGGAAATGTTTAGAAACATATTCTATTCTTATTTACAATAAAAGTGACTCCAAAATGACACAATACATTATTTGCCATTAATTTCTATTGGGCAAAACATAATCTGTACAAAAAGTGGTGTAATTTCTTAACGGTTCACCCGATATGGATGACAATACCCTCAAATTGTCACGCCCTGGCCTTAGTATTCTGTGTTTTCGTTAGTATTTTGGTGAGGCCAGGGTGTGACATGGGATTTATGTGGTTTGTTTTGTCTGGGGTTGTTTGTAGGTATGGTATTGTGGTTAGAGTAGTACTCTAGGTAAGTCTATGGTTGCCTAGAGTGGTTCTCAATCGGAGGCAGGTGTTTATCGTTGTCTCTGATTGGGAACCATATTTAGGCAGCTATATTCTTTAGGTCTCTTGTGGGTGATTGTTCCTGTCTCTGTGTTTGCACCAGATAGGGCTGTTTTGGTTTTTTCACATTTCTTGTTTTGTTAGTTTATTCATGTATAGTGTCTTTATTAAAGTACCATGAATAACCACCACGCTGCATTTTGGACCACCTCTCCTTCAAGTAAAGAAAACCGTCATAGAATCACCCACCAACCAAGGACCAAGCGGCGTGGTAAACAGAGGCAGCAGCAGGAGAAGCAACAGGTGCAGCAGGAGCAACAGCAGCAAAAGCAGCAGCAGGAGGAGCTAGCACGGCAGAGCAGCTGGAAGCCCGAGAGGCAGCCCCAAAAATGTATTGGGCGGAGGCACAGGGAGAGAGTGGCAGAGTCCGGAGTCAGATCTGAGCCAACTCCCCCTGTTTACCGTAAGGAGCCATGGATGGAATTGGAGCTGTCGGCGAAGCTGAGTGCTGAGTCTGAGAGTGTTGAGGATGTATTGGACAGAATAGAGAGAAGGCTGTTGGTTTGGCATAGTATGCAAGGCATTCGCCCTGAGGTGCGTGTCCCCAGCCCGGTACCACCAGTGCTGGCACCCCGCACTGGGCTGTCTCTCCGTCCCATCAACACAGGTGCTCCCGCCTATCCGGCGCTACCGGAGTTTCCGCCCCCTCAGTCCAGAGGCGCCAGAGCCCCTCAGTCCAGAGGCGCCAGAGCCCCTCAGTCCAGAGGCGCCAGAGCCCCTCAGTCCAGAGGCGCCAGAGCCCCTCAGTCCAGAGGCGCCAGAGCCCCTCAGTCCAGCGTTGCCGGAGCTTCCCATCTGCCAAGCGCCATCAGTCTGCCAGGAGCCGCCAGTGCCGCCAGTCTGCCAGGAGCCGCCAGTGCCGCCAGTCTGCAAGGAGCCGCCTGTGCCGCCAGTCTGCCAGGAGCCGCCAGTGCCGCCAGTCTGCCAGGAGCCGCCAGTGCCGCCAGTCTGCCAGGAGCCGCCAGTCAGCCAGGAGCCGCCAGTCAGCCAGGAGCTGCCAGTGCCGCCAGTCAGCCAGGAGCCGCCAGTGCCGCCAGTCAGCCAGGTGCCGCCAGTCAGCCAGGTGCCGCCAGTCAGCCAGGATCCTCCAGAGCCGCCAGTCAGCCAGGATCTCCTTGAGCCGCCAGTCAGCCAGGATCTGCCAGAACCACCAGCGAGCCAGGATCTGCCAGATCCATCAACCTGCCTGAGCTTCCCCTCAGTCCTGAGCTTCCCCTCAGTCCTGAGCTTCCTCAGTCGTGAGGCACCCCTCAGTCCAGGTGGGCCCTTTGTTGGGGTTAGTAGGCCTGGGTCGGCGGCGAGGGTCGCCAATCAAGGGACGCGAAGGAGGTGGACAGAGACTGTTGGAATGGGGTCCACGTCCAGCGCCGCCACCGTGGACAGACGCCCACCCAGACCCTCCCCTATGGATTTAGGTGGCGGCCAGGAGTCCGCTCCTTTGGGGGGGTACTGTCACGCCCTGGCCTTATTATTCTGTGTTTTCGTTAGTATTTTGGTGAGGCCAGGGTGTGACATGGGATTTATGTGGTTTGTTTTGTCTGGGGTTGTTTGTAGTTGTGGTATTGTGATTAGAGTAGTACTCTAGGTAAGTCCTTGGTTGCCAAGAGTGGTTCTCAATCAGAGGCAGGTGTTTATTGTTGTCTGATTGGGACCATGAATAACCACCACGCTGCGTTTTGGTCCACCTCTCCTTCAAGTAAAGAAAACCGTTACACAAATTAAAGCTGACAGTCTGCACTTTAACCTCAGTCATTGTATCATTTACAATCCAAAGTGCTGGAGAACAGAGCCAAAACAACAAAACATTTGTCACTGTCCCAATAATTGCAGAGGGCACTATACTATAATTTCTGCTATTCTCAAAAGAAAGCCAGTCATATATTCTATCAGCCTAATGCATTTGTTAACCATGAGATCTTAGTATAAACTCAGGCTTTTCCTGCACCCATAGCACTTGCACCACACTAGACTGAGCCTTTTCTGACCAACCCAAAGCAACCAAAGGGGTTGGGGGAGATGGGATTGTCTCCTGCAGGTGGCTTGGTGTGTGAAACTGAGCCTGTCAACTTATCAGTGACCACATTTACATGTCCACAGTATTCTGGATAGTAGCTCATATCCCACTTAAGGTCTTATTTGGGATAAGCTGTTTACATGCACCTTTGATATCCCGCTCATGAGTATCCCTGTATCCATTAATAAACACAATATTCCTCATTTAAGTTCTATGGGTTAAACGAAATAGAAACTGAAATATTGCACTGAATGTAGGCCTATAACCTCTCACATGTAGAGTAATATAACATTAACTCCTGCAGAATAATAAAACCAATGTTCATTTTGTTTCAGGAACAGGAAGGGAGAAACATGTATTTCTATCAGCATCTCTTCAGAAGCTGGACGTGGAGGTCCTGGGCTGGTGTGGTTTCACGTGGTCTGCGGTTGTGAGGCCGGTTGGACAAACTGCCAAATTCTCTCTAAAACAACGTTGGAGGCAGCTTATGGTAGAGAAATTAACATTCAATTCTCTGGCAACAGCTCTGCAGGACATTCCAGCAGTTAGCATGACAATTCCTACTTTTAGAAGTGATTTGTTTGACAATCAGATGAAAACGTCACGCAACACCCATTATATGTGAAACAGCCTGCGCGGACTGCAAAAACAACAGTAAACGGCATAAGATGTTTTCGTGCCACAGTATCCCGTCTTAGATCAGCATACCCCAGGCATCATATCCAGGGATCTCATCACCAGGCTACAAGCTTTTTTTGGGTTATTGTTAACGGGATATGATGTTTACATGCATCAACTCAAAAACCAGAATAGTTGAGCATCCCGAATAATAACGGGATATGAGTGTGCATGTAAACTAGGTCAGTGAGGTGACTGCTTGATTAACATGGGCAAACTGGTCTGTGCCTCCAGAAAACAAGACGGAATTCTCCAACCATCAACAAGGAGAAAAGTCCCTTCAGAAAACTATTGCTTTCATTCCTACAGAGCTGTGTGTGAACTGGTGTATGTGAATACTTACCTGAACATCTCTAGTGTAGTGCGCTCTGGGCTATCCCAGCTTGTGATGCATAGACATACCTTTCAGCAGAAGACTGCTATTAAACGGACTCACCTCGTTTTCACCTGCACTGATTGGTTTCCAGAGAAAGGGCTGAAGCCCACTCAAGGTCAGAGCACTACTCCGTGTGACAGATGCTCCCACTCCATCCAGATGAAATGTTAATGAAATATTCTTCATCATCAGGGAGCCATTGAGTGTGACTGTGCCCCCAGTGTGAGCCAGGGTTTATGGGCCTTTCAGTTTATTATGGAAATCTAGATGGAATTATATTAAAGGGCAACTCCACCACTTTTCAAACTAATTTTCATTATCTTCAGCACAATGCCAGTGTCAACATATGTGAAATTGGCACATTTCTACATTTGAAGAAAAAAATATGGAGTTGAAATAGTTCTACCTACTGACATCATCAAAAGTGAAAACATTTTTAAAAACAATGATTTTCATACACTATGAGATTCAGGGTAACATGTGGAGCAAGAAAATACCCTCCATTGGATAGAAACTCATTGCAGGTTTTGAAAACCACAGTGTTCTCACTTTGGTGATGTCACAGAGACCTTTCTTCTCATCTTTTTAACCACGGATCATAGAAACGCGCTGTTTTCAAATACGTAGACACTGGTTTGGTGCTGGAGAGAATGAATATGAGGTTGACAAATTGTGGCATTGTCCTTTAACCAATGTGAAGTTTAAAAAATCTGACAGGAAAGTAGGAAAGAAAGTACCAAAAATATGACTGTAATTATAAAAAGGCCTTATTCTTTAAGCAGTCGTGGCAAATAGTGTTGTGTGACACTATATTGTGTGGACTGACAAAGGTCTTGAGGAGTGTAGAACCATGTTATGATCGGTTTGTAGTCTTCCATATGGACTTATGGTAAGTGCATCATTTAGGGGGACAGTAACACAATTGCATACATTTGGATGTAGGAATTATAGGGACGAAATTTGACACATTTATCAAAATATGGTCATGTACTGTAGTAAGGAACTTCTAGAAGTGCTCAAAATACACCACTGGAAGTGTGTGAGAGCCAATTACAGCAAGGCAAACTTTACAGTAATCCAGCCTTGCAAAAAGGTCTCGCCCATAGAGAATGATAGAGGCCTCTAGTGGCCAAAAGGCCACTTTAGCCATAGACAGTAAAACCAGTAGATAGCGCTGACGTCATCCATATATTCCTCTGGAAAACTCTGGATGGCGCATGAAGCCAGAGGTATTTTAATTTGAAGCACGCCATATTGCTGAATGGGGCTGAATTGCACCAAAGAATCGCTAAGGATCATGGTGAAAGTGGCCGTAACTAGCAAAGGATCATGGTCGATATAGTTGTTTCCATCCTGCCTGAGTAATGGCGTGTATACATGCTAGTCGGAACTAGGAAACTCAAAAATGTCCAACTTGCTGATTTGTTGAACACATAAATACAACCAGTTAGCAAATTGCAAATTTCTGAGTTTCCTAATTCGGACTAGCACGTGAAAGCAGCAAGAGTCAACCCTAGATGACGTCGGTGTCCATACCGGCATCCCCATAGATATTGGCCAGCCCCTCCAGCTCCACTTGACAGCCTTGTCGACTCCATGCTCTCATCTGGATAGCACAACCGCTAAGGTGCACATGCAAATATTGTGCATGAGGGCGCACACTGGTGGAAAAAGTACCCAATTGTAATAGTTGAGTAAAAGTAAAGATAGCTTAACAGAAAGTGAAAGTCACCCAGTAAAATACTACTTTAGTAAAAGTCTAAAAGTTTGGTTTTAAATATACTTAAGTATCAAAAGTAAAAGTATAAATCATTTCTAGTTCCTCATATAAAGCAAACCAGGTGGCATCATTTTCTTTTTTTCTGGATAGCCAGGAGCTCCAACACTCAGACATCATTTACAAACTAAGCATGTGTTTAGTGAGTCTGCCAGATCAGAGTCAGTAGGAATGACCAGGGATGATCTCTTGATAAGTGTGTGAATTAGGAAATTTTCCTGTCCTGCTAAGCGTTCTAAATGTAAAGAGTACTTTTGAGTGTCAGGGAAAATGTATGGAGTAAAAAGTACATTATTTTCTTTAGGAATGTAGTGAAGTAAAAGTAAAAGTAGTCAAAAATATAAATAGTAAAGTAAAGTACAGATACCCCAAAAAACTACTTAAGTATTACTTTCAAGTCTTTTTACTTAAGCACTTTACACCACTGAGGGCGCCAGCCTCCTCGTAGCCTGCCGGCTTGTGATTGTTCTGTATCAGCACGTGGTCCTGTTTGACGACAAATGCAGTACTCAGAATGGATCACTATTTAATTAAATAACCTCGATTTGTAGCAAACTTGAAAATAATTCACTGTGGGGATCAAACTTGATCATAATAAACAAATTGTGTTTGGCCGTTCTGGCGATGGTAATTTACCTAGGCTTTCTAGGGCAGACCAGGGCTTTTGGCATCGCTATGGTTGCTACGCAGTAGCCGATCAGCAGAGCTTGTGACTTCACCCTCCAGACCGGACACTTGGGGCCTGGTATTAGTATGGGCCACACAATTGAGGGCTTCCACCATTTTAATGTAGTCAAATGGGTGGGACTTCCAACTTCATTGGCTGATCCCTCGTGGTGACCCTGTTGGAGTCATGTCCAATTGGGTCAACAGGAGCGATCATCCAATCGTGAAGAAGAAAATGTACTACTTTAAAATGGAGATTGCCTAAATGGCGATGCCTAGGCTGTCATAGATGCTGATGGTACAGATACAAATATGAGTCCTCAATCTATCTCTATGTTCTAGCCAGTCTGGCAGAAAGCAAACATCCTTCTGGATTCGGCAACTTGAGCCTGCAGGTGGTGTTTTTTTTTGTTGTTCAATACGTACAAGTTATTTTCTGTAAATGTTTAATTGCGAAAGTGGTTACAGTCGAAATCAGGCCATTCCAAGTACATTTTGTAATCGTGTATCATTAAAATGCGCAATTTCTATGTTTAGTTTATCTTTTAGATCAGTGGAGCAGTATAATTATTGCAGGGTGTTAACAGTCAATATTCACAAAATGTCCCCAAAAAAGTAATATAATATTTTTTAGGAATAATAAGATTTGGCCTGTCATACCGATGTCCCGCCCAAAGATTTTTCAACCAATTAAAAAGCTCACCTTTACATGCTCGCTTGTAAATGGACCAATGGAAAACGCGGTGGTTCTACGAACACAATTTGGGACTGGATCTTGACTCTTCTGACTGGCCGGTGTTGTTGGAAATGCGGCAGTAGCTATCAGTACATGCAAACACTAGGGGAGGACTGGCGTTGCTTGGGTTTAGTGAAGTGTTGTGATCATATTACAGAGGAGAGTAAACCTTGTCCGCTGTGCCACATTTGAAGCCACATAGAATTGTATTTGCAAGCAAAGCTAAATACTTGCACTAACATCTGCCTCAGCAGGAGAGTAACTCAACGATTCCCAGTTTTTCAGAATGGATATGCCGTAGCACCTGGACTCCGCGAGTGGGAACAAAGTGGTTTATGTTTAGCTGGCGAGCTAGTTTGTTAAATAGCTATGGCACGTCTCATGGATAGCGGCTACTAGTTTCAGCAATCTAAATTCCGAGAAGAGTGTAGTAACTATGTCAATAGTAACTGATTCACGGGGCACCTCCATTAACTACAGCGTGGTCTCAAAAGCTGCAACTCGGATTACTCACCATAGTTCTTAGCTTGCAAGCTCGCTGGAAAATGGGGCAACTCCGCGCTCCGCCTCGATAAAACTCTTTGGTTTATTGCTATGTGTAAATAAAAAGGATTGTTTGGATCATTCGTCGGTTGTTACATTGTGCCAAACAGTTTATTCTCCTCCTGGTCCTAGATGATGCCACAGTCTGTGCCCCATGCGCGCTCTGCATAGTTCATTGGATCTAGCACAGCAGTCATGTTTGCCGTCCGTATCGTCACCGCTGACTACTACCTTACAAGTCCTCTCAAAGACTTGGACGTCATTTATAACGAATTCAGAGAAAGTGACGTGAAGAAAGTACCAGTGGTTCGGATTTTCGGGGCAACTCCAATAGGTATGTTCATATGGTTTTTAATCAATGACTGGTTATTTGCAGCATGGTACAGTACCGCCACGCGGTGCACGGATGTAACACACATTTGCAACATCACAAAACCAACCCTATTCAAACATATGAAATTAGTTGTAATAAGGAGACGGACGCTGCAACATGAAAGATGTTTAGTGAGGTGACACATCGTAATAAACCATGCACCACCCGCAGCTGTTTGCAGCATGCGCGCGATACATGGTTGCTTTGTTTTCTATCTCGAGCTCCACAGGGCGGTGGACAGACCTCTACATCAGCATTCGGCACATAACCCACTTTACTATACCGTTAATCAAATATATTATGCAGTCTCTTTTCTGTTCCCAACAACCTGTGGAGTGGTGCCACAGCAACGTTGGAATCACAGCATGACAAAGTTGTCACAATGGAGGTGTGACTGATTTAACTGGCTGCAGTAGTCATGTCTAGATGGGATACAGCTTTTGGCAAGTTGACGCCAAAAGTAGATGTTTTTGTTGTATTTTAGCTAAACATTTTCCTAACCTTAAACTAATTATTTTAACCTGCTGCATAAATTCTAAACCTGCGACGAAAAGTCTATTTTGACAAGCTGCATTCCTTCTAGAGAAAATAGTGCAGTTTTAAAGAAGAGCTTGCTGCAAATCTACACGTTTTCCATGGGGTGGAATTTATACATGATATCTGAGTGAGGGTGACTAAGTAAATCAATGGCTGCAACAGGGATCAATCAAATGTAAATCTGGGAGGTTGTTTTTGTCAGGTGAATGCCTTAATACAGCAATTCGACCATGGTTGCTTCATGTTTAGGTAGCAGGCCGCTAGACTAATTTACCAATCTATAGAATGTTAGCTGGCATGGGCTAATTAATTGACTGTCAGTGACTGACATAAGAAAGAAACTGTCTTTGGAAATTGACCTGCAGCCCTACAAAAAGGGGGCCCTGGGCCGCATGCCCATCCCTGTTCTAGACAAATCCACTGGCTGCAGCACTTACTGTGGTTGATTTCCAGCCGACTATGGAGGACGGGCATGTCACCTGCTTTGCTTTCTAGTATTGGTTGTGTATCGTCATCGCAGACCACACAAGGAAATGTTTTCAGTAATAATTACCTTCATTCACTGCACAGCAGCCTAACCTACTCTGTTTTTTGTCCATCTTTTTGTATTTACTGTAGGCTGTGTGGATATTCACAACAGGCTTTGATGTAGGACTGGCATCTGAGAGAATAAATGGGATTGTGGGTCAGGGTGTCAATCTAATTTGGTCAGCTAGCCCCAGACCTTTGCATGTGGTCACATCTGCATTGTAAAGGCGGCAGCTCGAACCGCTTATCACACACTTATCATATCATCTCGAAGACAATGTCCCAGTCCCCCTCACTGACCAGTTTCCTCACAGCTTTATAGTGTAACACGTTGCAGTGGTTTTGGTTCACCAATGCCATGTAGACTGTTGTTGCCTCTGCTTCCCTTGTCATTGATTTATGTTGAGTGTTTCATAATCTGTTGAATAATGTTGTTTTCCACCCTCCAGACTATTAGTCAACATGAGGTCACACGGAGGCAAGCACAGGCAGCCCTCATTTCACACACCATCTTGTAGCTTTGTATTCTTCTGCAATGTTCTTGAATCATTGTTACCTCCAGGTGTTGTGAGGCTATGGGTGTTACTAACAATACAAGGCATTTGTTTCTGGATGTATGGTTGGAGTTTTGGCAGAGTGCATTTGTTCTCAGTAACTCCAGCAGCTCCACTCTAAGTCTGTGTTGGCTCTGTATTTTCCATGTGAAATTGCATCACCATCTGGAATACATTGACTTAAAGCACAACTTCTTTTTATTTTTCCATTTCGAATGTCTGCTGAAAAATCTGCGAAATGGGTCACACAGACACCCACGAAGAGAATCCATTCTTTAGTCCCTTGTATACATGATGAGTCAGGCTTGAACTATAATAAGTTGGCAGTCTCTTTAACATTTCTACCCATTCTCATTCTGTGGGAGTTGCTGGAGTAAAAAGGAAGAATTGGCTCATCAGCTCAGTGTGTCCTCTCCTAACCCACAGAAGCCGGGAGGGAGACACCAGTCTTCCCTCTGTCACTGGACACCACACTTTCTGTTTTCACCTAACCTGGTTACTCTTCATTGGCCAGCCCCTGAGGCCCTGCCCTGTTACAGCCGTGGTGTTCTAGTGGTGTGGTGTTCTAGTGGTGTGGTGTTCTAGTGGTGTGGTGTTCTAGTGGTGTGGTGTTTTAGTGGTGTGCTCCTCTATCGGTCTAGCTGCCTGTCTACATCCACGAGGGACCAATATCTCTATGATGGAATGCTAGAGAGACAGATGTTGTTCTTTCATGGTTTCAGTTGTTTTTCCCCAATGCACACCATCTTTGCTTATTCAGGCCAAATGATAGTGGTTGTGCACAATGTGCAGTGGTAATCAGTAATTCATTGCATATGTAATAGGCCAGCAGCAGCCAGCTTGATTGTGAATGCGCAGCAGTGGCAGACTTGAAGTATCCATGCATGGTAAATACTGAGTGTCTCCCACACTGCTGGGAGTTGCAGTCTTTGAGCTCTGACAGCATTGATCCTGCTTGATGTCTAGAAAGACTAGATTCAGCAGGCATTCCTCACTGCCTGGGAGATGCAGGAAGCCAGGCAGGCACTCTGTTTTTGTTTTTCTCTGCTGAATATGTGCATGCACACGTTGGGGTGTGTGCTGGGGAGACCTGCATGAAAAATTCACCTGAATGAGAGGTCAAGCAGCGAACCGCAGAGTGGGATAAAACAGAGGACCTCTCTCCAACCCTCTACCCCCTGCCCTTCCTTCCTCCCCCTTTCCTCTCATGGGGGAAAACTCTAATTCCGTCTAAAGGAATTCCTCCCGGATCCATTAAGAGGATAATGGGGGATTCAAAGACTTGGCAGTTCATTAGTCAAGTCATTGTCTCCTGAATGGTTTACCTCCCTATTCTGTTTATTGGATTATTTAGCATTCTGAAGCTGCAGCCCAGTAGGTTTATGATTCTTATTAGACCACTTTGACGATGATACGACTAGCTACTTATTTCTCATGTTTTGTAGGCTAATGGTTGTCTTTTGTGGGCTTAGTCCCTTTACCCTCACTTGAATCCATTCCCTTCATCTCGTTTTGATGACAAAAATAGCTGCCAGAGAGCAGCATGAACCCTGGCCCCTGATAATCCTGAGGCGTGTGATGTTAAGAAACTGAGACTCTGGATCTTTAAAGTGTGGCCCCAGCCCAGTGAAGACACACACGCATGTTCAGGTTTCATTAACCATTAATAAAGGCCTATCGTTCCTTTGTTTGTCATCCATGCCTTCTCTTTGGGCCTTCCCTCCATAGTATGTCAAGATGGTCCAATCAGTGGCCCTTTACCTTTGATCTATAGGAGACATTTAATGGCACCTCGTTGTGTTTCTTTATGTGGGTGTGAAGAAGCGTCTCCGTGCTGTGTCTCTGTCATAGGGGCCTCACATCAACCCAGGAATTCCACGAGTGTTAGATCCGGGTTCAAAGGGTTCAGCGGGCACAGTGATGGACTGTCTGCTGCATTGAGAGCTTAGCGAACAAATATTCCTCATCCTTGCAACAGGGATCAATCAAATGTAAATCTGGGAGGTTGTTTTTGTCAGGCGAATGCCTTAATACCACAGGTGGCCTCTGGAGGATTACTTTGTATTAAAGCTGAATGGGCCCCACCCCTTTCTCTGGGTGGTGATGATGACCTACTGCTGTTGCTTCGAGCCTGGTTACTGGAGAGGTAGGTCTATGTCGCAGTCAGCTTGCAGCCTAGCCTTTAACTCATAGCTGAGTTAGACATGAATTAGACATATATCCTGCAACATGAAGCTGAATGGAGTACCTTTAGTCTGGCCTGCGGCTGAACTGTTAGGCCTACCTTTAGTCTGGCCTGCGGCTGAACTGTTAGGCCTACCTTTAGTCTGGCCTGCGGCTGAACTGTGTGAGGTGTCTTTGTCCTGTCTAATGGGAGGTTTTTCTGAGCCCTCTCTTGCGCTGTCACTGGCTCCCCCTCCCCTCTCTTTCTCTCTCCTGAGGTTTCTCTGTACAGTACACAGATGCCCTTGCTGCAGCACCGGGGCCTGGGTGATTGATGGCTTTAATAGCTCCCTCCGGTTCTACGGTGGCTATTTGAATGCGTCGCCTCACCCGCCTCCGAGGGTAGGAATGTGCTGCTGCAGCACTAGTCATTGTCCCGTCCATCATTTTCTGTCGCCCAGGTTGAGTTAGGTGACACCCTGGTCTTTTTACTGTAGTGCTGTACCCACCAAGCCCTTCAGACTTTTCCTCAGATGTCTTCTCCCCACTGAGACCTATCACAGCCTCACTGCGTAGCACATATCTCATATTTAACCTTTACAGTCAGTTGACCAACGGATTACAGGGCGAATTAGAGTCATATAACACAGCCAGGTGATGTATTTCGCATGGTTCCAGGCTGAATGTTGTGGATCTGGTAAAAGAAGAAGAGTGAGATGGAACCTTGGTGTGCTGGCCACATTTGTATTTTCTTTAGCAGCTAACAATAAAAGCAGCAGAATTGCAGGCCGTATAACTGTGTGATGGATGGCAGATTCATTAGCACGGGGGAATGGAATGTGACAGTCAGCCTGGTCTGCTCTCTGGGCTGCTCGCCTCAAGGTGGGCTGGGTTGGACTAAACCTTATGACTTTGCTGCCGACAGGTGTGTGACTTATTTGCTGTCTAGTTGATTTGCGTTGCATTGGCCATGTCAAGGTCACTCCACCAGAGGGAGGCCAGGATCTACCTGTCCCTATGATCTCTGGCCCCCATGGCTGGGAATCTGTGTCCCAAATGGCACCCTGTTCCCTTTTATAGTGCACTACTTTTGACCAGGGAACCTATATATAGGGTGCCATTTGGGGTGTATAGACAAGCCACCTCTTCTCTGTGGTACTGGCACTAGGCTTGGTACTGGCACTAGGCTTGGTACTGGCACTAGGCTTGGTACTGGCACTAGGCTTGGTACTAGGCTGGTACTGGCACTAGGCTTGGTACTGGCACTAGGCTTGGTACTGGCACTAGGCTTGGTACTGGCACTAGGCTTGGTACTGGCACTAGGCTTGGTACTAGGCTGGTACTGGCACTAGGCTGGTACTGGCACTAGGCTTGGTACTGGCACTAGGCTTGGTACTGGCACTAGGCTGGTACTGGCACTAGGCTTGGTACTGGCACTAGGCTTGGTACTGGCACTAGGCTTGGTACTGGCACTAGGCTTGGTACTGGCACTAGGCTGGTACTGGCACTAGGCTGGTACTGGCACTAGGCTGGTACTGGCACTAGGCTTGGTACTGGCACTAGGCTGGTACTGGCACTAGGCTTAGTACTGGCACTAGGCTTGGTACTAGGCTGGTACTGGCACTAGGCTTGGTACTGGCACTAGGCTTGGTACTGGCACTAGGCTTGGTACTGGCACTAGGCTTGGTACTAGCACTAGGCTGGTACTGGCACTAGGCTTGGTACTGGCACTAGGCTGGTACTGGCACTAGGCTGGTACTGGCACTAGGCTTGGTACTGGCACTAGGCTTGGTACTGGCACTAGGCTTGGTACTGGCACTAGGCTTGGTACTGGCACTAGGCTTGGTACTGGCACTAGGCTTGGTACTGGCACTAGGCTTGGTACTGGTACTAGGCTTGGTACTGGCACTAGGCTGGTACTGGCACTAGGCTTGGTACTGGCACTAGGCTGGTACTGGCACTAGGCTGGTACTAGGCTTGGTACTGGCACTAGGCTGGTACTGGTACTAGGCTGGTGCAACACACTTGCACGATGGGCAGCCACTTCACAAAATTCATTACCAAATATCTGGAGATGGAACATCTATTACATTTCCTTTGAGTACCAGTCCTAATGGCCTTGCTAGGTTTATCCGTTCAGTTAAAAGCAGCAGCCACACCATGCCTTGATGATTCACCCGGTCAGCTCTCATCTGTGTTAGTCGCCCACCTTCTGAGAGACCACCGCTGGATGGCCAATTGTCTGAGTTAGCAGCTCTTTCCGGCACCGTTTGATTTGGCTGGGTCTAATCAATAGGAGCGCTGCTGTGTTAATAACACACAGACAGGGTGGAGGTGGCCAGCCGGCTTTACTGCTTGCTGATGGTCATTACGTCTGCTGTCTGCTGACTGCAAATCACACTGACTGACTGGGCCCAGACAGACCTCCAGGCCGAGGGGAGTTTGAGGTAACAGACTGACTGACATACGGGCTATACTTGCAGTCTGAGGGGAAGTAACCATAGAAATAGAATTATCTATAATTCAATCTAATTCTATGGAGGAAACAGACAGCCAAGCCTCCGTCTCTACTATCTGTAATTCAGCACATGGTATATAGCTGCCATGGGACTTTTAAACGCCTGCCCCAACCACATTTAAAGGAAGTACCCGGGCATGTGGGGATATCAGTGGGCTGTTGTTGTCAGCCAGGCCTATAGCAGTATCCTGTCACTGCTGCCTGCCAGTGAGGTCATGCAATTAGGCTAGTTCTTGAGTGAAGCTGGACTGGTCTCGCGTTGGTCGCCGGTGACCGGCCAGGAAATGCTTCCCTTTTGATGTACTGTATGAAAGAACGCCTGTGTTCTTCTCGTTTGATGTGGAGTGCTCAGTAGTGGAGGTGCTGCCTGCCTGCCAACGGTTGTGTTGGCATGGTAGCCTAAGTGGATTTATGTTCTTTGAATGGAGGGAGTCCCGAAAAAAACAGGCATCAACTGTGTGGTCCCACTCTGGCCCAGGGAGCCTAGTGTTGGCACATAGATTTGGGTTGCTGCTGAGGGTTCCAACCTTTTGCCCTCTCCTCCTGGCTCTTTGTCCCTACAGTAGATAACTGGTGTGAGAGGCCCTGCCAATTCAGGCTGTGTTAGGACTTTCTAGCTTTCTGTTCCTATGGCCATCTCTCACTGTTTTTACAACTTATTTAAAAGAATGAAGGAATTTATTAGAGAGAGCCAGAACTGGGAACAAAGGAATGTTTTGAACCTGTCAGGCACATAATTTCTTAACATCTGGATGTTAATAAAGCAGACGGAGGTGTCTGTTAATGGGTAATCTCTCATGGACAGATGAAACTGCAAGAATCTGTCAAGGCTCATGTAGAGTTATGTGATTACGAGCAGTTCGAGAGGTGCGTTCAGTTAGCTTGAATGTTTGCTTCATTGCAGAACAGTTTGTACTCAACAACACGTTTCCCCAAAATGTTATTGTACGTTCTTGAACAGACTTTGAGGTATGTTTGGTGGGTGTGGCTTGAAGCAATGAGTGGCGTATTTAAAGGGCAGTGGCCATGCTGACAGCGTTCCCCAACTCACAACCCAACCCCGCCACGCTTTCCACTGGCCGTTCAGTACAGCACCTTTTCCGTTCAATTGGAATGTTCCAGAACGTAAAAACGTACTGAACGCAGCCCTGGTTTGGGTTTTTGTCATTGATTTTTTTGGACGAATCAGGATTGGGCGAAGGCGGTGCTTAATAAACTGAGGTGATTTTCAAGTCATGGGTCATGTGTGGATCATTAACTGTTTTCACTAGATTCCACAACAACAGTCAAAATTGGCTATATTGTAAAAATGCATAACTTCCTTTAGAGCATGATAAACATGGGTGAAATTAGCGGAAGGAAGGGTTTTGGCCAAGAGTTTCTGTTTGCAAGGGAGGACACTTCGCTTCCTTCCTTTGCAAATGTCATCAAAATTTGATAACTGCATTCCCCCTTAGAAGTAAAACAGTGAGAATTTTACTTCTGGGGAAAGAAGAGTAGGCCTACAGTTCTGTTTTTAAGCTCTAACTATGACAGGAAAGCCCTGGGTTTGGAACACTCCGTTCTACACTCCCCCTTGTAAGAACCTGCGCCTGTCTGCTTCTGAAGACCAAACGGAATGTTTTGATGCATTCATTCCACAGTTCCACTGTGCACAGTGTGTATGAAAGCAGGCTTATTCAAAGAGGGGGAATTCTAGCTGGCTCTAAAAATAGCCCAGCTTGTTTTTTAAATGCAGCCAAGCTTGCTGCTTTCTCTTCTGTTGTGACAGTGCTGGAGGAGAACAGTGAGGGGTCCTACTTAAAACACAGACTCTGGGGTCGACCAGAACGTACTAGTCTTCTGCTGCCTGTCCCATTTTGGAAGCATCTGGGGGTTTTTCTTGAAGGGAAATGTCTTAAGCTGTTCCTCATTTCCCCTTTGTGTTAGCTATTTTATTTTCCCTCACAGCAATACTTCAGCTGCAATTTGGCTTGTCTTTGCTCTGTGTGCGTTTTGAGAGGGGGGAGACTGAACATGTCTCTCACTCGTCTAATGCACCAATCGTGCCTCCCCTAAGCCGTGTGATGTATGGCTGGGAGGGAGACATGCCATGAATATCACATTTCGACGGGCTTTCCTGGAGTATAAAACAACCGAGGTTGTGGAAACCAGAACTTTTAGGTTCTGCCTGCCGGGCTCCATCCAGAGTCCTTCGATTGGATTTCTATGGCTGCTGTCGACTGTTTGAGTACTCGCATCAATTTCTTCTGAGTACTCGAATGGGGGGGGGAAATCTTTTTTTGAACAAGGCTGGAAAAATTATGTGCACATTTATCTATAGGACAATGCCAGCAGTGCACAACAATACCTCATTTATCACAACCATTACAGATAACAAATCATAATGCCCCATATACACTATCGTTCAAAAGTTTGGGGTCACTTAGAAATTTCCTTGTTTTTGAAAGAAAATGTTATTTTTTTTTTGTCCATTTTAAAATAACATCAAATTGATCATAAATACAGTGTAGAGATTGTTAATGTTGTAAATTACTATTATAGCTGGAAACGGCTGATTTTGAAATATACTGCTCAAAAATATAAAGGGAACACTTAAACAACACAATGTAACTCCAAGTCAATCAAACTGTCCACTTAGGAAGCAACGCTGATTGACAATACATTTCACATGCTGTTGTGCAAATGGAATAGACAACAGGTGGAAATTATAGGCAATTAGAAAGACACCCCCAATGAAGGAGTGGTTCTGCAGGTGATAACCACAGACCACTTCTCAGTTCCTATGCTTCCTGGCTGATGTTTTGGTCACTTTTGAATGCTGGCGGTGCTTTCACTCTAGTGGTAGCATGAGACGGAGTCTACAACCCACACAAGTGGCTCAGGTTGTGCAGCTCATCCAGGATGGAACATCAATGCGAGCTGTGGCAAGAAGGTTTGCTGTGTCTGTCAGCGTAGTGTCCAGAGCATGGAGGCGCTACCAGGAGACAGGCCAGTACATCAGGAGAAGTGGAGGAGGCCGTAGGAGGGCAACAACCCAGCAGCAGGACCGCTACCTCCGCCTTTGTGCAAGGAGGAGCAGGAGGAGCACTGCAGGCCACAAATGTGCATGTGTCTGCTCAAACGGTCAGAAACAGACTCCATGAGGGGGTGGTATGAGGGCCTGACGTCCACAGGTGGGTGTTGTGCTTACAGCCACGTTTGGCATTTGCCAGAGAACACCAAGATTGGCAAATTTGCCACTGGCTCCTGTGCTCTTCACAGATGAAAGCAGGTTCACACTGAGCACATGTGACAGACGTGACAGTCTGGAGACGCCGTGGAGAACGTTCTGCTGCCTGCAACATCCTCCAGCATGACCGGTTTGGCGGTGGGTCAGTCATGGTGTGGGGTGGCATTTCTTTGGGGGGCCGCACAGCCCTCCATGTGCTCGCCAGAGGTAGCCTGACTGCCATTAGGTACCGAGATGAGATCCTCAGACCCCTTGTGAGACCATATGCTGGTGCGGTTGGACCTGGGTTCCTCCTAATGCAAGACAATGCTAGACCTCATGTGGCTGGAGTGTGTCAGCAGTTCCTGCAAGAGGAAGGCATTGATGCTATGGACTGGCCCGCCCGTTCCCCAGACCTGAATCCAATTGAGCACATCTGGGACATCATGTCTCGCTCCATCCACCAACGCCACGATGCACCAGACTGTCCAGGAGTTGGCGGATGCTTTAGTCCAGGTCTGGGAGGAGATCCCTCAGGAGACCATCCGCCACCTCATCAGGATCATGCCCAGGCGTTGTAGGGAGGTCATACAGGCACGTGGAGGCCACACACACTACTGAGCCTCATTTTGACTTGTTTTAAGGACATTACATCAAAGTTGGATCAGCCTGTAGTGTGGTTTTCCACTTTAATTTTGAGTGTGACTCCAAATCCAGACCTCCATGGGTTGATACATTTGTTTTGTTTTCCAAAAATGAAAATACTCCCCCTGGAGTCGCAACAGGTTTGCTCTTAGTTGTTGAGGAAATTGACCCACTATGCTGTTTAGTTTGCACATCATATCGCTGAGTCTACCTTTTAATGACACGGTAATATATTCATAATATATCATTTCATATTTCAGTTCAAATTAAGATGCAGAATCATCCATCTCCCTTTTGTTCTGTGGACTGTTGTCAAACAAGCGTATCCATTTCTCATTTATTTAGCGTTTCACAGTCACTCCAGTCAAGACTGCTTGGCAGTTTCTGAGTAAATTTAATATTTACATCTCCAATCCAAACACTAACTGTGACTCTGTCCGTAATTGACTGGATTGGAATATTTGACTGCCTGTTTGTGCAGAAGTGTAGTGTACTACTGTGAAAGGAAGTTGATTCTGTGCAGCCTCCTGTGTCCCTGTCGGCTGGCTTTTTCTTACAGTATACTGTGTCCCTTTTCACCTGCAGTACAGTGTCGTGGCCATGCATACTGCATGATTGTACCTCCACTGTGTGTGTCTGTGTGTTTTCAATGCTAGTCTACACGGTACTGTCAGACTGGGAACAGCAGACACTGAGGATTCCCCACCCGCTGGTCACAGTCTTGTGGCTCTCTCTCACCCACTTTTCCACTCTTTGCTCTCCCTCTCCCCACGCACACTCTCTTCTGTTCCTTTGTTCTCCTCTACCTACACTTCCGGCAGATCCAATTTCTCTCAATTCATAATTTTTTCACTATTTTTCTCTCACTTTTACCCAGAGCACTCTCCTCCTTTCTCTCATCCCTTTTTTCTGTGTCAGAGGTGACCTGTAGGTGTCATGTCACACTATGTTCCTTGCTGTGTCCTGTTTAGGGGGGACATGACCCCAGTCAAAATGTGACTTGTTCAGTGATGTGTGTGGGACAGAAGCTGCCCTCCCTGGCCTCTGCCCTCTCTGACCCTGTCAAGTTCATTCCCCTCTCACCCTGATACCCTTCCCTCATCACCCTGAGCCAATCACATACCTCAGCTCCAACACAGTGGCAAACATTAGTGACTCGGAGCGAAATTAGTGCCTGGGACCTGACTGGACAGGTCCATTTATGTCTGACGTCTGGCTGTTGACATAGTAGCATAATGCACATCACTGGATTAAGGGTTTACTTTTCAAGGTCCTAAGAGGTCCCAGGTCTGTGTGGGGTGTGTGACCATTCAGTGATGTGGTAGAGCTGTGCTTAGGGGCCCTGCTTCCATTATGCTCTTATTGAGTTAAAGCCCCTTCTTCCTCTCTGTCTTCAACAACTCCTCTACCTCCTACTTGGTGTCCTCTTTCCCCCTTCCACCACGACCTGCCTTTTCTCTTCCTCCTCCAACTCCTGCCTTTCCTCCATTTCTCCACCCACTATACCTCCTCCTGTTCACCTCCCCTGCTTATGTAGAGACTTCCTCTAGTTGCCGTCATGTCTCCAGTGGATTGTGTCCAGGCCTCCTGCTCGGCTGTGCTGCTCTCTGATGATCCTCATTGTTAAGTGGACTGCTCTGGTCTCTGGTCAAACAGACGTGGCTTTGTGTCTGGACGATGTGGGAAGTAAGCAACCCTGGTCGGTCGGGTTCTTCAGCTTCACCCTGCTAATTATACTTCCTCCTACTGTAACAAGAGGCAGGGAAGAGGGCTCTAAGGGACACTGTGGTGTTAGTGCTTGGGCCACATATAAACATACTGTAGGTGAGCGGACTGGACCACACAATAACAGACAAAAAGAGAATGTGGCACGGCCAAACCTCTGAAACAATAGCCTGGTTCAGTCTCTTTGTCCGAGGAGGACTGTGGTTCTGTTCAGTCTAGAGGTCGACCGATTATGATTTTTCAACGCCGATACCGATTTATTGGAGGACCAAAAAAGCCAATAGCGATTAATCGGCCGATTTAAAATAAGAAGTTTTAGGTTGTAGTTATTATAGGACTATTTCCCTCTATTTCCCGCTAAATACCATTTGTATTTCATTAACCTTTGACTATTGGATGTTCTTATAGGCACTTTAGTATTGCCAGTGTAACAGTATAGCTTCCGTCCCTCTCCTCGCTCCTCCCTGGGCTCGAACCAGTAACACAACAGCCACCACATCAAAGTGTTACCCATGCAGAGCAAGGGAAACAACCACCCAAAGGCTCAGAGCGAGTGACGTTTGAAACGCTTTTAGCGCGCTCTAACTAGCCAGCCATTTCACTTCGGTCACACCAGCCTCATCTCGGGAATTATAGGTTTGAAGTCATAAACAGCGCAAAGCCTGACGCACAACGAAGAGCTGCTGGCAAAACGCACGAGAGTGCTGTTTGAATGAATGTTTATGCGCCTGCTTCTGCCTACCACCGCTCAGTCAGATACTTGTATGCTCAGTCATATATGCAACACAGGACACGCTAGATATGCAACACAGGACACGCTAGATAATATCTAGTAATATCATCAACCATGTGTAGTTAACTAGTGATTATGATTAATTGTTTTTTATAAGATAAGTTTAATGCTAGCTAGCAACTTACCTTGGTTTACTGCATTCGCGTAACAGACAGTCTCCTTGTGGAGTGCAACGAGAGAGCGGCAGGTCGTTATTGCGTTGGACTAGTTAACTGTAAGGTTGCAATATTGGATCCCCCGAGCTGACAAGGTGAAAATCTGTCTTTCTGCCCCTGAACGAGGCAGTTAACCCACGGTTCCTAGGCCGTCATTGAAAATAAGAATGTGTTCTTAAGTGACTTGCCTAGTTAAATAAAGGTGTAAAAAAATAAATATATATTTTTTTAAAATTGGCGCCCAAAAATACCGATATCCGATTGTTATGAAAACATGAAAGCGGCCCTAATTAATCGGCCATTCCGATTAATCGGTCGACCTCTAGTTCAGTCTGTTGGTCCTAGGAGGACCGGGGTTCTGTTCAGTATGTTGGTCCTAGGAGGACCGGGGTTCTGCTCAGTCTTTTGGTCCTAGGAGGACTGTGGTTCAGTGTTGGTCCTAGGAGGACTGGGGTTCTGTGGACTGGCATGTGTGTCACTGTGAGGGTCACCCACTGCAGTGGTAAGCGGGCTGGACTGGATCCCCTCTGTCATTGTCTGTCTCTTCTCCTCTACCCATCGAACCATCACACAGCTACTGCTTGGACTGGATCCCCTCTGTCATTGTCTGTCTCTTCTCCTCTACCCATCGAACCATCGCACAGCTTCTGCTTGCTCTGCCACATTGCTACACTCTCCATGGAATGTTAGTCTGGAAAACTCAACCCGAAACAGTGACTAGGATCTGGTTTCAATGATGGACTCTTTTTTTCAACTTCGATAAAATGCAATTTGGGGTGGTTCCTCTTCAGACAACTCTCCCAACAAATCACGAGGCGGACATGCCAGAGCGTTGCGATTCAAGTTTCCAGACAAAACCGTTGCAGTGGTTTTAGTGAAGGGAGTTGATGCAAACTTGCCGCTTGTGAAACACTCATTAAAAAGAACCTCTGTGAGCTCCATCTCGCTATTTACTAGTTAGTGTTTTAGTCAAGCGGATAAAGTAGTGACATAGACAGTGACAGTTTCTTTATGACATAAGAGTCTCATTGAAACCAGAGCCTCGTCTCACTGTTGCTTGTTGAGGTGGTTGGACATGTAGACTTTGATTGATGAAGCATGTTTGTGTGTCTGTTGGTGTGAGCACAGCTAGAACTGGCAGGGCATCGATCGACAGGCTGCCGTCGCACTAATCATGCAGGTCTGGCAGATACGCGCACACACACACACACACAAGGTACTCAAACATGCTCCTCTCACACACACTCACGCATACACTGACACACACACACGTACCACATGCACACACACCTAGACACTGTGCAGCTGTGCAGCGCTGACCCTGGAGAAATAAGCAGCCATACAGGCCTGTTGCTACAGTAATACAGTGTTCCAGCCTATAGACGTAGGACCCTGCTTCTTCCCAGGCATAGTATTGCCTTCCTGCTCGTCCTTATTGTGTCCCCCCGGGGGGGGGGGGTGCCCCTGCTGTGACACTCCAGAGGGAATGGAGGCCCACCCGTGCCGTTAATCAGCCATCCCGGAATCGTTAGTGCCGCCACACACCGTCACTGGATGAATGAACTGGGGCCTGTCACCGCCACTCATATCCCACACCGGAGATGGATGTGCACAGAGGGGGGCCACTGCTGCCTGTCCGCCCAGCCGCCCACATTACACCTTCAGCTGGGATGGATTCTCACAACATAGGACTATACCCATGAGCCCTGGAGAAGGATGTGTTCATGTGACGCAGTGCTTAGTCGTCATTCAGAAAGACAAAGAAAAAACATACCAAAAAACAACAACGATGCTTTTGTATTCTGCTATTTTTTGTGCTGTGGGTTGGTGTGAGGTTATGTGGCTGCCAGACCATCTGTTGAGTCTCCTGCCTGCTCAAATATCTGGCACTCGTTCGCAGGACAATCTGGTCTGTTTGTTCCTCACCACACTGAAGTGCCAGGGATTTCTTTAGTGAACCCAGCAGGAGACCGCTTGGTCCAGTCTGGAGCTTCACAAACACTTTTTTTAGGTGTTTTATGCTTCAGTAAGGGCTGTCTGGGTCTGGCTTATGCTTTAGACATGCCTGTAGGTTAGGGCTGTCTGGGTTATGCTTCAGTCAGGACTGTAGGTTAGGGCTGTCTGGTTATGCTTCAGTCAGGACTGTAGGTTAGGGCTGTCTGGGTTATGCTTCAGTCAGGACTGTAGGTTAGGGCTGTCTGGGTTATGCTTCAGTCAGGACTGTAGGTTAGGGCTGTCTGGGTTATGCTTCAGTCAGGACTGTAGGTTAGGGCTGTCTGGGTTATGCTTCAGTCAGGACTGTAGGTTAGGGCTGTCTGGGTTATGCTTCAGTCAGGACTGTAGGTTAGGGCTGTCTGGGTTATGCTTCAGTCAGGACTGTAGGTTAGGGCTGTCTGGGTTATGCTTCAGTCAAGACTGTAGGTTAGGGCTGTCTGGGTTATGCTTCAGTCAGGACTGTAGGTTAGGGCTGTCTGGTTATGCTTCAGACAGGACTGTAGGTTAGGGCTGTCTGGGTTATGCTTCAGACAGGACTGTAGGTTAGGGCTGTCTGGGTTATGCTTCAGTCAGGACTGTAGGTTAGGGCTGTCTGGGTTATGCTTCAGTCAAGACTGTAGGTTAGGGCTGTCTGGTTATGCTTCAGCCCTAACCTACAGTCCTGTCTGTCTGGGTTATGCTTCAGTCAGGACTGTAGGTTAGGGCTGTCTGGGTTAGTCTTAGGAATCCCCTTGCAGAGTAGAGTTTTGGGGTGTTGTCTGTTTACCTCCAGGGCTGTATTGTAAGGACTGACTGGGGGTGCTGTACATAGGACTGTCTGTGAGTGCTGTACATAGGACTGTCTGGGAGTGCTGTACATAGGACTGTCTGGGGGTGCTGTACATAGGACTGTCTGGGGGTGCTGTACATAGGAATGTCTGGGAGTGCTGTACATAGGAATGTCTGGGAGTACTGTACATAGGAATGTCTGGGAGTGCTGTACATAGGACTGACTGGGAGTGCTGTACATAGGAATGTCTGGGAGTACTGTACATAGGACTGTCTGGGGGTGCTGTACATAGGACTGACTGGGGGTGCTGTACATAGGACTGTCTGGGAGTACTGTACATAGGACTGTCTGGGAGTTATATGGGGGGGTTGACCACCTGTAACTGACATTTCCTGCAGTGTAGAACAAAAAGTCACCTAGTATGAAAAATAAACATTTTACAAGGTGGTGCAGCGACCATTTTACATTCTTTAGGGAGAACCCTGGTGATTTCACGTTTCAGATTCTGGTTTGTTTGCTCCAGTCTGTGCTCAAGAGTCACGCGTTCTGCCAGGACAGGCCTTGGCTGTGGAGAAGGGGAGGGGATGCCCAGCTAAGACCACACAGTCACTGGGTAGACTCTGTTGTCTGCTCAAGGATTTGCCCTGGGACCACCACGATCTCCACCAGCATAGTTACCTCAGTCAGGAAGGCCTACGGCTCCTAGCTATGACACAATGGAACCTGTGACTCACTGGGGGTGGAAGGGAATGAAAGCATTTCCTTGCGATCTGCCTGGAGACACACGGCTGAAGACACTTGTGTTCAGGATCAGATGTGGATACAGTCAGCGGTGAAATAAGCCTGGTTAATCCACAGTAGAGGAGTTGTTCGGGAAGGAATGACTTACAGAACAGTGGTTAGTGAGTGAACAGCCTTTCCTGGACATGCTGCTTCTACCACTGTAATTTCAGACAGGACTAGAGATGTTTCTGTGTTCGTCTGAGTCAGATCTGGAGACGTGGCCAACAGTGGAAAACAGAAGAAGGGAGAGAGCAGACCAGGCAGCTGCAGCAGTGTACTACTCTGCCAAAGGGAATAAGGAATGAGAGAGAGCTCTCCTCTGGTGCCCATAAAGAAACAGGCCTCCTCTCATGCCTTTGTTATGTGTTCTAGCAACAGAAAATAACCCACTTGCATATGCACTTTGAAGGATGGGGGATTGAAGGGATGTGGGTGTATTATCGCTATGGCCAAATTGCAGTTTTTTTGTGTGTGTGTGTGTGATGGAGGTGGTGTGAGGAGTAGGGGGTATGGGGAAGACTGGTGGCAGAGGGAGGCTAATGAATAGCACCCTACCACACCCTTTGGCAGCTCCCCCTGCTCTGCTGTCTCTTGTCTGCTCTGCTGTCTCTTGTCTGCTCTGCTGTCTCTTGTCTGCTCTGCTGTCTCTGTCGCTGTCTTGTCTGCTCTGCTGTCTGCTCTGCTGTCTGCTCTGCTGTCTCTGTCTGCTCTGCTGTCTCTGTCTGCTCTGCTCTGCTCTCTCTGTCTGCTCTGCTCTGCTGTCTCTGTCTGCTCTGCTGTCTCTGTCTGCTCTGCTGTCTGCTCTGCTGTCGCTGCCTCTGTCTGCTCTGCTGCCTCTGTCTGCTTTGCTGTCTCTGTCTGCTCTGCTGCCTCTGTCTGCTCTGCTGCCTCTGTCTGCTCTGCTGTCTGCTCTGCTGTCTCTGTCTGCTCTGCTGTCACTGTCTGCTCTGCTGTCACTGTCTGCTCTGCTGTCTGCTCTGCTGTCGCTGTCTGCTCTGTCGTCGCTGTCTGTCTTCGCTGTCTGTCTCTCTCTGCTCTGCTGTCTCTGTCTGCTCTGCTGTCGCTGTCTCTGTCTGCTCTGCTGTCTCTCTCTGCTCTGCTGTCTCTGTCACTGTCTGCTCTGCTTTATGTGCTATGTAAGAAAGCTAACGTTTCAGTTCCTTGCTCAGAACATGAGAACATATGAAAGCTGGTGGTTCCTTTTAACGTGAGTCTTCAATATTCCCAGGTAAGGAGTTTTAGGTTGTAGTTATTATAGGAATTATGACTTTCTATCTATACCATTTGTGTGTTATATACCTTTGACTATTGGATGTTCTTATAGGCACTTTAGTATTGCCAGTGTAACAGTATAGCTTCCGTCCCTCTCCTTGCTCATCCCTGGGCTCGAACCAGCAACACATCGACAACCGCCACCCTCGAAGCAGCGTTACCCATGCAGAGCAAGGGGAACAACTACTAGAAGGCTCAGACCGAGTGACGTTTGAAACGCTGTTAGCGCGCACCCCGCTAACTAGCTAGCCATTTCACATCGGTTACACCAGCCTAATCTCGGGAGTTGATAGGCTTGAAGTCATAAACAACGCAATGCTTCAAGCATTGCGAAGAGCTGCTGGCAAAACCCACGTAAGTGCTGTTTGAATGAATGCTTCTGAGCCTGCTGGTGCCTACCATCGCTCAGTCAGACTGCTCTATCAAATCATAGACTTAATTATAACATAATAACACACAGAAATACAAGCCTTAGTTTCCGGATTCGACCATATTAATGACCTATCATAAAAACTAAAGGTTTATTCTTTCAGTGAAATACGGAACTGTTCCATATTTTATCTAACGGGTGGCATCCATAAGTCTAAATATTGCTATTACATTGCACAACCTTCAATGTTATGTCATAATTATGTAAAATTCTGGCAAATTAGTTCGCAAACGAGCCAGGCGGACCAAACTGTTGTATAGACACTGACTCTGCGTGCAATGAACGCAAGAGAAGTGACACAATTTCACCTGGTTAATATTGCCTGCTAACCTGGATTTCTTTTAGCTAAATATGCAGGTTTAAAAATATGTCCTTCTGTGTATTGATTTTAAGAAAGGCACTGATGTTTATTGTTCGGTGTCGTTGCTCCAACTTGTAGTCTTTTTTCGCGAATGCGCACCGCATCGATTATATGCAACACAGGACACGCTAGATAAAGTAGTAATATCATCAACCATGTGTAGTTAACTAGTGATTATGACTGATTGATTGATTGAGCGTTGGACTAGTTAACCGTTAGGTTGCAAGATTGAATCCCAGAGCTGACAAGGTAAAAATCTGTCTTTCTGCCCCTGAACAAGGCAGTTAACCTAAATCGGTGTCCAAAAATACCGATTATGAAAACTTGAAATCAGCCCTAATTAATTGGCCATTCCGATTAATCGGTCGACCTCCAGTCTCTGTCTGGCTCTCTGTCTGGCTCTCTGTCTGGCTCTCTGTCTGGCTCTGCAGTCTCTGCCTTGCTTTGCAGCCTCTGTCTGTGCCCTGTCCTGATGAGCACAGCTCATCAACAGACTCCACGCAGCCAGTCAAGGCCAAAAATAGTAGCACCCCGCCTTGACGTCTGTGCCTCCTCTCCTCCCTGAGACACACACACACAGAGTGCAATCAAAGTCTCTCCACAGCATGGCAGACACACTGTTTACTCCCTCTACAGGGTGGTCATGCCCCCAAACACCACCACTTCAGAAATGGCTGTACTGGCAGTATTTCAATAGTCTCACCCAGGACTAGCATAACGTAGGGTCTGCTAGAAGACAGAGCGCTCTATACTATGCTGCTTAAGACATTTATAAAGCAGGAGCATACATTTCTCTATCCCACACTTTGTTTAGGCTGATCACTGCTTTTCCCTCTTTTCCCTCTTTTTCCCTCTCTTCCTCTCCCCTCTACACTGCAGTCTGTTTCCTCCCTCCGTCTCTCTGTTTCCTCCCTCCGTCTCTCTGTTTCCTCCCTCCCGGTCTCTCTCTGTTTCCTCCCTCCCGGTCTCTCTCTGTTTCCTCCCTCCTCGGTCTCTCTCTGTTTCCTCCCTCCTCGGTCTCTCTCTGTTTCCTCCCTCCTCGGTCTCTCTCTGTTTCCTCCTCCTCCTCGGTCTCTCTCTGTTTCCTCCCTCCTCGGTCTCTCTCTGTTTCCTCCCTCCTCGGTCTCTCTCTGTTTCCTCCCTCCTCGGTCTCTCTCTGTTTCCTCCCTCCTCGGTCTCTCTCTGTTTCCTCCCTCCTCGGTCTCTCTCTGTTTCCTCCCTCCTCGGTCTCTCTCTGTTTCCTCCCTCCTCGGTCTCTCTCTGTTTCCTCCCTCCCGGTCTCTCTCTGTTTCCTCCCTCCTCGGTCTCTCTCTGTTTCCTCCCTCCTCGGTCTCTCTCTGTTTCCTCCCTCCTCGGTCTCTCTCTGTTTCCTCCCTCCTCGGTCTCTCTCTGTTTCCTCCCTCCTCGGTCTCTCTCTGTTTCCTCCCTCCTCGGTCTCTCTCTGTTTCCTCCCTCCTCGGTCTCTCTCTGTTTCCTCCCTCCTCGGTCTCTCTCTGTTTCCTCCCTCCTCAGTGGTGCAGGATGGGGTCTTTGAAGTAAACCCACAGAACTGAACCATCACGTGAGATGGGCAACACACACACACCCTCCCTCATGCAATATGCATGATGTAGATATGCATGCTGTTGACAAGAGGCAGGTACAGCACATTGAGATCAATATCTCCATCAATATATTGCCATGCTAGAATTGTAATCCTGAGACGTGTGCTGTAGAGGGTAAATGTCTGAGGAGAATGTAGAATGGCCATGCGTCTACACGAGGAACTACGAGGCCCCCGTCCACAGTTAAAGTCATTAGAAGGCTGGGGGAAGGAAGGTAAATGATGGTGCAGATGTGGCTAAGCAAGCAAGTTTTTATTGATCGTCTCGACCTCTTCGTGCAGCAGTGGCACACTATTAGTTTGTTCCTGCCATCCATCCCTTCTGTCATAGCGTACCGGGCTACGGACAGATGTCTGGATAAGCCGGGCTGTTCAGGCCACTGATGGGTTGGGCTGTGGTGCTCTCTCTTCTGCAGGTGCTCTGGCAGGGACGGCGCTGTGACTATGAAGCACCATAATGGTTAGGGGATAGATTTTCTGATGCCAGGTGCTCTGCCCCCCTCGCTCGCCCTTTTTTCCCCTCCTCCGGGCCCACTCTAGGTCTCATCTGTTAGGCTCTGTGCCAGCTCTGTGTGTAAGAGACTGTCGAATCCCTCTGTGTATAAGAGACTGTCGAATCCCTCTGTGTGTAAGAGACTGTGTATGTGTGCATGACCTCACCCCTGTGTGTTGATTGCTTCACTTTGTATGAGGAACCCCCCCAGTTCTTCCTGTGTAAGGTGCCCTGCCGCCAGTGCCTTGGCATTGAGCCAGTCCTTGCTGGAGGCTCTTCACAGGTATTGTAGTACCAGTAGGGTTCATTAACCTCTCGTCCCCACTCCTATCCTCCCTATAGTGTTAGGGTTCATTAACCTCTTGTCCCCACTCCTATCCTCCCTACAATGTTAGGGTTCATTAACCTCTCGTCCCCACTCCTATCCTCCCTACAGTGTTAGGTATTGGGTTAATGACCAGGCATCTATTATTCTATGTCCTCAACATGGGTTCAGGCTGTGTTAATGAGCCTCCCCTCCACTGTGCTCAGTTCTGTTCTCCCAGTCTCAAAGCATTAGAAAATGTTGGCCTTATTCTCTTACTGTAAGACCCAGTTGACCTTTGGTCCCAGTCCTGACTCCCTTCCCCTGCGTTGTCCATATTGACTACTCTGGTTAAGCCTTGTGCATACTGGCCCAGAGGCAATAGCAGAGGGGATGTTTTCCCCTACATTACTTCTTGCTGCCCCTGGACCCCTCACTCTCTCCCCAGCTACGTTCATCTGTGAGAGGGGGGTTCTGTACAGTCGAGGCCAGTTTTGAGAATGACACAACTATTAATTTTCAAAGTCTGCTGCCTCAGTTTGTATGATGGCAATTTGCATATACTCCCGAATGTTATGAAGAGTGATCAGATGAATTGCAACTAGTTGCAAAGTCCCTCTTTGCCATTCAAATGAACCGAATCCCCCAAAAACATTTCCACTGCATTTCAGCCCTGCCACAAAAGGACCAGCTGACATGTCAGTGATTCTCTCGTTAACACAGGTGTGAGTGTTGACGAGGACAAGGCTGGAGATCACTCTGTCATGCTGATTGAGTTCAAATAACAGACTGGAAGCTTCAAAAGGAGGGTGGGGCTTGGAATCATTATTCTTCCTCTGTCAATCATGGTTACTTGCAAGGAAACACATGCTGTCATCATTGCTTTGCACAAAAAAGCGCTTCACAGGCAAGGATATTGCTGCCAGTAAGATGGAACCTAAATCAACCATTTATCGGATCATCAAGAACTTCAAGGAGAGCGGTTCAATTGTTGTGAAGAAGGATTCAGGGCCCCCAAGAAAGTCCAGCAAGCGCCAGGACCGTCTCCTAAAGTTGATTCAGCTGCGGGATCAGGGCACCACCAGTACAGAGCTTGCTCAGGAATGGCAGCAGGCAGGTGTGAGTGCATCTGCACGCACAGTGAGGTGAAGACTTTTGGAGGTTGGCCTGGTGTCAAGAAGGGCAGCAAAGAACCCTCTTTTATCCAGGAAAAACATCAGGGACAGACTGATATTCTGCCAAATGTACAGGGATTGGACTGCTGAGGACTGGAGTAAAGTAATTTTCTATGATGAATCCACCTTCCGATTGTTTGGGGCATCCGTGAAAAAGCTTGTCCGGAGAAGACAAGGTGAGCGCTACCATCAGTCCTGTGTCACGTCAACAGTAAAGCATCCTGAGACCATTCATGTGTGGGGTTGCTTCTCAGCGAAGGGATTGGGCTCACTCACAATTTTGCCTAAGATTACAGCTATAAATAAAGAATGGTACCAACACATCCTCCAAGAGCAACTTCTCCCAACCATCCAGGAACAGTTTGGTGACGAACGATGCCTTTTCCAGCATGATGGAACACCTTGCCATAAGGCAAAAGTGATAACTAAGTGGCTCGGGGAACAACACATTGATATTTTGGGTCCATGGCCAGGAAACTCCCCAGACCTTAATCCCATTGAGAACTTGTGGTCAATCCTCAATAGGTGGGTGGACAAACAAAATCCCACAAATTTTCTTCTTTGACACTTATGAAATGCTTGTAATTATACACTGCTCAGAAAAATAAATGGAACACTTAAACAACACAATGTAACTCCAAGTCAATCACACTTCTGTGAAATCAAACTGTCCACTTAGTAAGCAACACCGATTGACAATACATTTCACATGCTGTTGTGCAAATGGAATAGACAACAGAAGGAAATTATAGGCAATTAGCAAGACACCCCCAATAAAGGAGTGGTTCTGCAGGTGGGGACCACAGACCACTTCTCAGTTCCTATGCTTCCTGACTGATGTTTTGGTCACTTTTGAATGCTGGCGGTGCTTTCACTCTAGTGGTAGCATGAGACTGAGTCTACAACCCACACAAGTGGCTCAGGTAGTGCAGCTCATCCAGGATGGCACATCAATGCGAGCTGTGGCAAGGTTTGTCTGTCAGCGTAGTGTCCAGAGCATTGAGGCGCTACCAGGAGACAGGCCAGTACATCAGGAGACGTGGAGGAGGCCGTAGGAGGGCAACAACCCAGCAGCAGGACCTCTACCTCCGCCTTTGTGCAAGGAGGAGCAGAAGGAGTGCTGCCAGAGCCCTGCAAAATGACCTCCAGCAGGCCACAAATGTGCATGTGTCTGCTCAAACGGTCAGAAACAGACTTCGTGAGGGTGGTATGAGGGCCCGACGTCCACAGGTGGGGGTTGTGCTTACAGCCCAACACTGTGCAGGTCGTTTTTCATTTGCCAAGGAACACCAAGATTGGCAAATTCGCCACTGGCTCCCTGTGCTCTTCACAGATGAAAGCAGGTTCACACTGAGCACATGTGACAGACGTGACAGTCTGGAGATGCCATGGAGAATGTTCTGCTGACTGTAACGTCCTCCAGCATGAACGGTTTGGCGGTGGGTCAGTCATGGTGTGGGGTGGCATTTCTTTGGGGGGCCCCACAGCCCTCCATGTGCTCGCCAGAGGTAGCCTGACTGCCATTAGGTACCGAGATGAGATCCTCAGACCCCTTGTGAGACCATATGCTGGTGCGGTTGGCCCTGGGTTCCTTCTAATGCAAGACCATGCTAGACCTCATGTGGCTGGACTGTGTCAGCAGTTCCTGCAAGAGGAAGGCATTGGTGCTATGGACTGGCCCGCCCGTTCCCCAGACCTGAATCCAATTGAGCACATCTGGGACATCATGTCTCGCTCCATCCACCAACGCCACGTTGCAACACAGACTGTCCAGGAGTTGGCGGATGCTTTAGTCCAGGTCTGGGAGGAGATCCCTCAGGAGACCATCCGCCACCTCATCAGGAGCATGCCCAGGCGTTGTAGGGAGGTCATACAGGCACGTGGAGGCCACACACACACACTACTGAGCCTCATTTTGACTTGTTTGAAGGACATTACATCAAAGTTGGATCTGCCTTTAGTGTGGCTTTCCACTTTGATTTTGAGTGTGACTCCAATTCCAGACCTCCATGGGTTGGTAAATTTGATTTCCATTGATCATTTTTGTGTGATTTTGTTGTCAGCACATTCAACTATGTAAAGAAAAAAGTATTTAATAAGAATATTTCATTCATTCAGATCTAAGATGTGTTATTTTAGTGTTCCCTTTATGTTTTTGAGCAGTGTACTTCAGTATTCCATAGTAACATCTGCTGCCTCATTGTCTTTAGATATTTTTGTCAGATTTTGAAAATATATATTTGTCATTCTCAAAACTTTTGGCCACGACGGTACAGCTCCACACTCCTGCTCTGTGTGACCCAGGGCTTCCTGCAATCAATTTGGTCTATTCCAGAGAGGGAATGAATCTGTATTTGTCAAGATGGAGGGTCTGAGTTGCTGGTTATACGCACGCACAGGCCAATTTCCATACGGATTAGCTCTGCTCCTTGCAGTGAGAGTGATTCTTAAAGAGCTATCTTGGAGTGATCCACAGGTCTGTCTGCATAATAGCAGCTCGCAGGCAACAACGTGCCACTCTGACTGTACCACTTCAGTACATTACTGACACTAGAACTGCTGCCATAATGCTGTGTCAACCCTGATGCAGACCTGGAGGGGAGGGATAAGGGATGAGATGGGGAGGGATAAGGGATGAGATGGGGAGGGATAAGGGATGAGATGGGGAGGGATTAGGGATGAGATGGGGAGGGATAAGGGATGAGATGGGGAGGGATAAGGGATGAGATGGGGAGGGATAAGGGATGAGATGGGGAGGGATAAGGGATGAGATGGGGAGGGATAAGGGATGAGATGGGGAGGGATTAGGGATGAGATGGGGAGGGATTAGGGATGAGATGGGGAGGGATAAGGGATGAGATGGGGAGGGATAAGGGATGAGATGGGGAGGGATAAGGGATGAGATGGGGAGGGATAAGGGATGAGATGGGGAGGGGTAAGGGATGAGATGGGGAGGGGTAAGGGATGAGGGAATGGGAGGGAGGGATGGATAGGGAATGAGAGGGAGGGATGGATAGGGAATGAGAGGGAGGGATAGGGAATGGGAGGGAATGATGGATAGGAAATGAGAGGGAGGGATGGATAGGGAATGAGTGAGGGATGGATAGGGAATGAGAGAGGGATGGATAGGGAATGAGAGGGATGGATAGGAAATGGGAGGGAGAGAGGGATAGGGAATGGGAAGGAGAGAGGGATAGGGAATGGGAGGGATGGATAGGGAATGGGAGGGAGGGAGGGATGGATAGGAAATGGGAGGGATGGATAGGGAATGAGAGGGAGGGGTGGATAGGGAATGAGAGGGAGGGATGGATAGGGAATGAGAGGGAGGGATGGATATGGAATGGGAGGGAGGGATGGATAGGGAATGAGAGGGAGGGGTGGATAGGGAATGAGAGGGATGGATAGGGAATGAGAGGGAGGGATGGATAGGGCATGGGAGGGAGGGATAGGGGATGGGAGGGAGGGAATGAGCGGGAGGGATAGGGGATGGGATGGATAGGGAATGAGAGGGAGGGATAGGGAAGGATGGAAAGGAAATGAGAGGGAGGGATGGATAGGGAATGAGAGGGATGGATAGGAAATGGGAGGGAGAGAGGGATAGGGAATGGGAAGGAGAGAGGGATAGGGAATGGGAGGGAGGGATGGATAGGAAATGGGAGGGAGGGATGGATAGGAAATGGGAGGGAGGGATGGATAGGGAATGAGAGGGAGGGATGGATAGGGAATGAGAGGGAGGGGTGGATAGGGAATGAGAGGGAGGGATGGATAGGGAATGAGAGGGAGGGATGGATATGGGAGGGAGGGAGGGATGGATAGGGAATGAGAGGGACGGAGGAATGAATAAGAAATGCGAGAGAAAGGGATGGAGGGAGGGAGGGAGGGATGGATGGGAGGGAGGGAGGGAGGGATGGATAGGGGATGGGAGGGAGGGATGGATAGGGGATTGGAGGGAGGGATGGAGAGGGAATGGGAGGGAAGGATGGATAGGAAATGAGAGGGAGGGAGGGAGGGATGGATAGGGGATGGGAGGGAGGGATGGAGAGGGAATGGGAGGGAGGGATGGAGAGGGAATGAGAGGGAGGGATGGAGAGGGAATGAGAGGGAGGGATGGAGAGGGAATGAGAGGGAGGGATGGAGAGGGAATGAGAGGGAGGGATGGAGAGGGAATGAGAGGGAGGGATGGAGAGGGAATGAGAGGGAGGGATGGAGAGGGAATGAGAGGGAGGGATGGAGAGGGGATGGAGAGGGAGGGATAGGGGATGGGAGGGAGGGATGGGTAGGGAATGAGAGAGGGATGGATGGAGAGGGAATGAGAGGGAGGGATGGAGAGGGAATGAGAGGGAGGGATGGAGAGGGAATGAGAGGGAGGGATGGAGAGGGAATGAGAGGGAGGGATGGATAGGGAATGAGAGAGGGATGGATGGAGAGGGAATGAGAGGGAGGGATGGAGAGGGAATGAGAGGGAGGGATGGAGAGGGAATGAGAGGGAGGGATGGAGAGGGAATGAGAGGGAGGGATGGATAGGGAATGAGAGAGGGATGGATGGAGAGGGAATGAGAGGGAATGAGAGGGAATGAGAGGGAGGGATGGAGAGGGAATGAGAGGGAGGGATGGATAGGGAATGAGAGAGGGATGGATAGGGAATGAGAGAGTGAGGGATAGGGAATGAGAGGGAGGGAGGAATGAATAAGAAATGCGAGAGAGAGGGATAGGGGATGGGATGGATAGGGAATGAGAGAGGGATGGATGGAGAGGGAATGAGAGGGAGGGATGGAGAGGGAATGAGAGGGAGGGATGGAGAGGGAATGAGAGGGAGGGATGGATAGGGAATGAGAGAGGGATGGATAGGGAATGAGAGAGGGAGGGATAGGGAATGAGAGGGAGGGAGGAATGAATAAGAAATGCGAGAGAGAGGGATAGGGGATGGGAGGGAGGGATGGATGGATGGATAGGGAATGAGGGAGGGATGGATAGGGAATGAGGGAGGGATGGATAGGGAATGAGGGAGGGATGGATAGGGAATGAGGGAGGGAGGGATGGATAGGGAATGAGAGAGGGATGGATAGG
The DNA here is from genome assembly GCF_036934945.1 of Oncorhynchus masou masou. Lineage (NCBI taxonomy): Eukaryota > Metazoa > Chordata > Actinopteri > Salmoniformes > Salmonidae > Oncorhynchus > Oncorhynchus masou. The sequence continues at coordinate 24,464,831 of NC_088230.1, read as the reverse complement.
GAATGAGAGAGGGATGGATAGGGAATGAGAGAGGGATGGATAGGGAATGAGAGAGGGATGGATAGGGAATGAGGGAGGGATGGATAGGGAATGAGAGAGGGATGGATAGGGAATGAGGGAGGGATGGATAGGGAATGAGGGAGGGATGGATAGGGAATGAGAGGGAGGGATGGATAGGGAATGAGAGGGAGGGATGGATAGGGAATGAGAGAGGGATGGATAGGGAATGAGAGAGGGATGGATAGGGAATGAGAGAGGGATGGATAGGGAATGAGAGAGGGATGGATAGGGAATGAGAGGGAGGGATGGATAGGGAATGAGGGAGGGATGGATAGGGAATGAGGGAGGGATGGATAGGGAATGAGAGAGGGATGGATAGGGAATGAGGGAGGGATGGATAGGGAATGAGGGAGGGATGGATAGGGAATGAGGGAGGGATGGATAGGGAATGAGAGGGGGATGGATAGGGAATGAGAGGGAGGGATGGATAGGGAATGAGAGGGAGGGATGGATAGGGAATGAGGGCGAGGGATGGATAGGGAATGAGAGGGAGGGATGGATAGGGAATGAGAGGGAGGGATGGATAGGGAATGAGAGAGGGATGGATAGGGAATGAGAGAGGGATGGATAGGGAATGAGAGAGGGATGGATAGGGAATGAGGGAGGGATGGATAGGGAATGAGAGGGAGGGATGGATAGGGAATGAGAGGGAGGGATGGATAGGGAATGAGGGAGGGATGGATAGGGAATGAGAGAGGGATGGATAGGGAATGAGGGAGGGATGGATAGGGAATGAGGGAGGGATGGATAGGGAATGAGGGAGGGATGGATAGGGAATGAGAGGGGGATGGATAGGGAATGAGAGGGAGGGATGGATAGGGAATGAGAGGGAGGGATGGATAGGGAATGAGAGGGAGGGATGGATAGGGAATGAGAGGGGGATGGATAGGGAATGAGAGGGAGGGATGGATAGGGAATGAGAGGGAGGGATGGATAGGGAATGAGAGAGGGAGGGAGGGATAGGGAATGAGAGGGAGGGAGGAATGAATAAGAAATACGAGCAAGAGGGATAGGGGATGGGAATGAGAGAGGGATGGATAGGGAATGAGAGGGAGGGAGGAATGAATAAGAAATACGAGCAAAAGGGATAGGGGATGGGAATGAGAGAGGGATGGATGGGGAATGGGGGCGAAGGATGGATAGGGAATGAGAGGGAGGGAGGGAGGGAGGGATGGATAGGGAATGAGAGGGAGGGAGGGAGGAATGAATAAGAAATACGAGCAAGAGGGATAGGGGATGGGAATGAGAGAGGGATGGATAGGGAATGAGAGAGAGAGAGAGAGAGGGAGGGAGGGATAGGGAATGAGAGAGAGAGGGAGGGATAGGGAATGAGAGAGGGAGGGAGGGAGGGAGGGATAGGGAATGAGAGGGAGGGAGGAATGAATAAGAAATACGAGCAAGAGGGATAGGGGATGGGAATGAGAGAGGGATGGATAGGGAATGAGAGAGAGAGAGAGAGAGAGAGAGGGAGGGATAGGGAATGAGAGAGAGAGGGAGGGATAGGGAATGAGAGAGGGAGGGAGGGAGGGATAGGGAATGAGAGGGAGGGAGGAATGAATAAGAAATACGAGCAAAAGGGATAGGGGATGGGAATGAGAGAGGGATGGATAGGGAATGGGGGCGAAGGATGGATAGGGAATGAGAGGGAGGGAGGGAGGGATGGATAGGGAATGAGAGGGAGGGATAGGGAATGAGAGAGGGGGAGGGATAGAGAATGAGAGGGAGGGAGGAATGAATAGTAAATATGAGAGAGAGGGATAGGGGATGGGAGAGGGCGAGGGATAGAGGGAGGGAGGAATGAATAAGAAATACGAGCGAGAGGGATAGGGGATGGGAATGGGAGAGGGATGGAATGGGAGAGAGGGATGGATAGGGAATGGGGGCGAAGGATGGATAGGGAATGAGAGGGGGGATGGATAGGGAATGAGAGGGAGGGATAGGGGATGGGAATGGTAGAGAGGGATGGATAGGGAATGGGGGCGAAGGATGGATAGGGAATGAGAGGGATGTATGGATAGGGAATGAGAGGGAGGGATGGATAGGGAATGGGGGCGAAGGATGGATAGGGAATGGGAGGGAGGGATGGATAGGGAATGAGAGGGAGGGATAGGGAATGAAAGAGGTGGAGGGATAGAGACTGAGAGGGAGGGAGGAATGAATAGGAAATATGAGAGAGAGAGAGAGAATGAGAGAGAGAGTTAATTAGAGAGAGGGGGGAGGGATGGGGAATGAGAGAGAGGAAGAGATTGTGATCAAGAGCGAGGGAACGATATGGGGATGAGAGGGGGAGGGAGCTGGGTAGGGACAGGGGATGACTAGAGAGAGATGGATATGGATGCTTGGAGAAAGGGGGATAGGGAATGGATTGAGAGAGGGAGTAGTTTGACAGTGTGATTTTCATGGCCCTGCCTGCAATATCGCCACAGTCCCTGGTCTGTTCCTCCCTCCCATTCACAAATCAGTGAGTCTCACTCGATTGGTCAGGAGCTGATGAGTGTTTGGTGACTACATTATACTCAGACAGGAAGAGAGAGAACAGCCCTAGGGCCTAGACCTCAGTCATTCACAACTCCCTCTCTCATGTCCTCAATCTATCCCTACCTCTTTATCCTTCTCCCTTTCTCCTTTTCTCTCCTTCCCTAGACCTCAGTCACTACTCTCTCTGTCTCGGTGTGTGTGAGTGAGAGAGTGTGTGAGAGAACAGGCCAGCTGTGTGGAAAGAATCACTTGTTTATATCTTCCCACTGTCTGTCAGGGGCTTGTGCTGCTCACTGGCCTACGTTACCTAGCAACTGCAGTAGCAGCCTCACAAACAGCGTTGTCTGTGTGTCTCGACTGTTTTGCTAGCAAGGCACATGCATCCCTCAGAGAGCTCTCTGCCTGCCAGGGTGGTGTCCTTTGTGCTGCTGGCTGCCTTGTGTGGCTCTCTGGGTAATGTCACAGTCAAAGGAGTGGATCTATTTTCCTTTTTTGCCACACACACATGCATGCACTCTCACACACATACACAGACACAAAACAGAAACACCACACACACACATGCATGCACTCTCACACACATACACAGACACAAAACAGAAACACCACACACACACATGCATGCACTCTCACACACAGACACAAAACAGAAACACCACACACACACATGCATGCACTCTCACACACATACACAGACACAAAACAGAAACACCACACACACACCTCCTCCTTGCCACACATGCTCCCAAATGTACCTACCTTACAGTTCCTTTTGTTTGCCCTCTGCTCCCCCGGCGGGCTCTATACCAGTCTACCTGTCAGTCTGTCAGTCCTTAGAGAGGCCCTCTGTGTGCCGTGTGCGCTGACTGTTTCTTTGTGGTTGTGAAAGGGATTGGATGTCAGATGGGGCTGCTCTCTGTAGATGTGAAGGGTTATTTTCGTCTAGTTTGTTGGTGCCTGTGTGTTGAAATCAGTTCACATGCTGTGTTTGCTACAGTTATCTACAGGGTACTCTCTGGAGAGCTGCTCTGTCTTGGTTGATGCTGTTTGCCCGCTCTGATGTTTAGTGGTGGCTTGCATTCTATCTCCTCACCTTCCAAGGTCCCTGTTCTTTGACCTTCTCCAATGGCTTTGAGAAGTCGGAGAGTAAAGAATCGCAATGAATCGAGGATAGCTTAATTGAGAAAAAGCCAATGGGATTCCAGTATGTTTTGATCACGTCCCGTGTCTCCTTCTGCATGGTTCCAGATATAGCTAGATGTTATTGTTGTGTAGATTATTTTCTCTGCAGAAGGCTAGCCTGGTGATGAGGTTAGGCCCGGAATAGTCAGGTGCATCACCCTTCCTCCCCAAGCTAGCCTGGTGATGAGGTTAGGCCCGGAATAGTCAGGTGCATCACCCTTCCTCCCCAAGCTAGCCTGGTGATGAGGTTAGGCCCGGAATAGTCAGGTGCATCACCCTTCCTCCCCAAGCTAGCCTGGTGATGAGGTTAGGCCCGGAATAGGTGCATCACCCTTCCTCCCCAAGCTAGCCTGGTGATGAGGTTAGGCCCGGAATAGTCAGGTGCATCACTCTTCCTCCCCAGGCTAGCCTGGTGATGAGGTTAGGCCCGGAATAGTCAGGTGCATCACCCTTCCTCCCCAAGCTAGCCTGGTGATGAGGTTAGGCCCGGAATAGTCAGGTGCATCACTCTTCCTCCCCAGGCTAGCCTGGTGATGAGGTTAGGCCCGGAATAGTCAGGTGCATCACCCTTCCTCCCCAGGCTAGCCTGGTGATGAGGTTAGGCCCGGAATAGTCAGGTGCATCACCCTTCCTCCCCAGGCTAGCCTGGTGATGAGGTTAGGCCCGGAATAGTCAGGTGCATCACCCTTCCTCCCCAGGCTAGCCTGGTGATGAGGTTAGGCCCGGAATAGGTGCATCACCCTTCCTCCCCAAGCTAGCCTGGTGATGAGGTTAGGCCCGGAATAGTCAGGTGCATCACCCTTCCTCCCCAGGCTAGCCTGGTGATGAGGTTAGGCCCGGAATAGTCAGGTGCATCACCCTTCCTCCCCAAGCTAGCCTGGTGATGAGGTTAGGCCCGGAATAGTCAGGTGCATCACCCTTCCTCCCCAGGCTAGCCTGGTGATGAGGTTAGGCCCGGAATAGTCAGGTGCATCACCCTTCCTCCCCAGGCTAGCCTGGTGATGAGGTTAGGCCCGGAATAGTCAGGTGCATCACCCTTCCTCCCCAGGCTAGCCTGGTGATGAGGTTAGGCCCGGAATAGTCAGGTGCATCACCCTTCCTCCCCAGGCTAGCCTGGTGATGAGGTTAGGCCCGGAATAGGTGCATCACCCTTCCTCCCCAAGCTAGCCTGGTGATGAGGTTAGGCCCGGAATAGTCAGGTGCATCACCCTTCCTCCCCAAGCTAGCCTGGTGATGAGGTTAGGCCCGGAATAGGTGCATCACCCTTCCTCCCCAAGCTAGCCTGGTGATGAGGTTAGGCCCGGAATAGTCAGGTGCATCACCCTTCCTCCCCAAGCTAGCCTGGTGATGAGGTTAGGCCCGGAATAGTCAGGTGCATCACCCTTCCTCCCCAGGCTAGCCTGGTGATGAGGTTAGGCCCGGAATAGTCAGGTGCATCACCCTTCCTCCCCAAGCTAGCCTGGTGATGAGGTTAGGCCCGGAATAGTCAGGTGCATCACCCTTCCTCCCCAAGCTAGCCTGGTGATGAGGTTAGGCCCGGAATAGGTGCATCACCCTTCCTCCCCAAGCTAGCCTGGTGATGAGGTTAGGCCCGGAATAGTCAGGTGCATCACCCTTCCTCCCCAAGCTAGCCTGGTGATGAGGTTAGGCCCGGAATAGTCAGGTGCATCACCCTTCCTCCCCAAGCTAGCCTGGTGATGAGGTTAGGCCCGGAATAGTCAGGTGCATCACCCTTCCTCCCCAAGCTAGCCTGGTGATGAGGTTAGGCCCGGAATAGTCAGGTGCATCACCCTTCCTCCCCAAGCTAGCCTGGTGATGAGGTTAGGCCCGGAATAGTCAGGTGCATCACCCTTCCTCCCCAAGCTAGCCTGGTGATGAGGTTAGGCCCGGAATAGTCAGGTGCATCACCCTTCCTCCCCAAGCTAGCCTGGTGATGAGGTTAGGCCCGGAATAGTCAGGTGCATCACCCTTCCTCCCCAAGCTAGCCTGGTGATGAGGTTAGGCCCGGAATAGTCAGGTGCATCACCCTTCCTCCCCAAGCTAGCCTGGTGATGAGGTTAGGCCCGGAATAGTCAGGTGCATCACCCTTCCTCCCCAAGCTAGCCTGGTGATGAGGTTAGGCCCGGAATAGTCAGGTGCATCACCCTTCCTCCCCAGGCTAGCCTGGTGATGAGGTTAGGCCCGGAATAGTCAGGTGCATCACCCTTCCCCCAGGCTAGCCTGGTGATGAGGTTAGGCCCGGAATAGTCAGGTGCATCACCCTTCCTCCCCAAGCTAGCCTGGTGATGAGGTTAGGCCCGGAATAGTCAGGTGCATCACCCTTCCTCCCCAGGCTAGCCTGGTGATGAGGTTAGGCCCGGAATAGTCAGGTGCATCACCCTTCCTCCCCAGGCTAGCCTGGTGATGAGGTTAGGCCCGGAATAGTCAGGTGCATCACCCTTCCTCCCCAGGCTAGCCTGGTGATGAGGTTAGGCCCGGAATAGTCAGGTGCATCACCCTTCCTCCCCAGGCTAGCCTGGTGATGAGGTTAGGCCCGGAATAGGTGCATCACCCTTCCTCCCCAAGCTAGCCTGGTGATGAGGTTAGGCCCGGAATAGTCAGGTGCATCACCCTTCCTCCCCAGGCTAGCCTGGTGATGAGGTTAGGCCCGGAATAGTCAGGTGCATCACCCTTCCTCCCCAAGCTAGCCTGGTGATGAGGTTAGGCCCGGAATAGTCAGGTGCATCACCCTTCCTCCCCAAGCTAGCCTGGTGATGAGGTTAGGCCCGGAATAGGTGCATCACCCTTCCTCCCCAAGCTAGCCTGGTGATGAGGTTAGGCCCGGAATAGTCAGGTGCATCACCCTTCCTCCCCAAGCTAGCCTGGTGATGAGGTTAGGCCCGGAATAGTCAGGTGCATCACCCTTCCTCCCCAAGCTAGCCTGGTGATGAGGTTAGGCCCGGAATAGTCAGGTGCATCACCCTTCCTCCCCAAGCTAGCCTGGTGATGAGGTTAGGCCCGGAATAGTCAGGTGCATCACCCTTCCTCCCCAAGCTAGCCTGGTGATGAGGTTAGGCCCGGAATAGTCAGGTGCATCACCCTTCCTCCCCAAGCTAGCCTGGTGATGAGGTTAGGCCCGGAATAGTCAGGTGCATCACCCTTCCTCCCCAAGCTAGCCTGGTGATGAGGTTAGGCCCGGAATAGTCAGGTGCATCACCCTTCCTCCCCAAGCTAGCCTGGTGATGAGGTTAGGCCCGGAATAGTCAGGTGCATCACCCTTCCTCCCCAAGCTAGCCTGGTGATGAGGTTAGGCCCGGAATAGTCAGGTGCATCACCCTTCCTCCCCAAGCTAGCCTGGTGATGAGGTTAGGCCCGGAATAGTCAGGTGCATCACCCTTCCTCCCCAGGCTAGCCTGGTGATGAGGTTAGGCCCGGAATAGTCAGGTGCATCACCCTTCCTCCCCAGGCTAGCCTGGTGATGAGGTTAGGCCCGGAATAGTCAGGTGCATCACCCTTCCTCCCCAAGCTAGCCTGGTGATGAGGTTAGGCCCGGAATAGTCAGGTGCATCACCCTTCCTCCCCAAGCTAGCCTGGTGATGAGGTTAGGCCCGGAATAGTCAGGTGCATCACCCTTCCTCCCCAAGCTAGCCTGGTGATGAGGTTAGGCCCGGAATAGGTGCATCACCCTTCCTCCCCAAGCTAGCCTGGTGATGAGGTTAGGCCCGGAATAGGTGCATCACCCTTCCTCCCCAAGCTAGCCTGGTGATGAGGTTAGGCCCGGAATAGGTGCATCACCCTTCCTCCCCAAGCTAGCCTGGCGATGAGGTTAGGCCCGGAATAGGTGCATCACCCTTCCTCCCCAAGCTAGCCTGGTGATGAGGTTAGGCCCGGAATAGGTGCATCACCCTTCCTCCCCAAGCTAGATGAGGTTAGTCCTGGTGCATCACCCTTCCTCCCCAAGCTAGCCTGGTGATGAGGTTAGGCCCGGAATAGGTGCATCACCCTTCCTCCCCAAGCTAGCCTGGTGATGAGGTTAGGCCCGGAATAGGTGCATCACCCTTCCTCCCCAAGCTAGCCTGGTGATGAGGTTAGTCCCGGAATAGGTGCATCACCCTTCCTCCCCAAGCTAGCCTGGTGATGAGGTTAGGCCCGGAATAGGTGCATCACCCTTCCTCCCCAAGCTAGCCTGGCGATGAGGTTAGGCCCGGAATAGGTGCATCACCCTTCCTCCCCAAGCTAGCCTGGTGATGAGGTTAGGCCCGGAATAGGTGCATCACCCTTCCTCCCCAAGCTAGCCTGGTGATGAGGTTAGGCCCGGAATAGTCTACACCTGAGCTGGACCATCAGTCAGTAAGGTCTTAGATGGCTTGGCTTCCGTTTAGTGATGTCACACACATTTTTTTTTTTAAACACGCTACACGACTTCAGGATGACCTCATCCCATATCAGTCACACACACCCCCCACCCCATCATGGAGAGACTCGTCCCCCCCTCTCCACTCAGTTATTTAGCTAATGGTCTGCTTTGCGCTGTGTGGTGGCGTGCACTCATGAATCAAGGCTCCTTTACATGCCTGAGCAAGGCTGGCTGGCTGGAGGTAATTGTCTTCCCGTTGTTGGAAAGTGTGTAAGTCAGAGTTGTTTTCCTGGACTGGGTGAATTTCCTCCTCCCTAAGCAGAGGCCAATCCATCTCCATTGTGTGCAAGTCTAGTCTCTTAGTAAGTGCAGTCATGTCACTCGACTGACTGCATCACAGACTAAATATATGTTTAAAGTGGGCATGCTTGCTTTTTGGTAAATTAACTTTAAGAGTCTGGCTACTACTTTCATTTGTTTTATATCACTGTATAATGCTGAGTTGCTTTGTCTTTTGACTCTGTGCCAGTTTCACAATTGTTACTATGGGTTGAGGTAACCAACTGAGTTTGGTACCACAGCTTCCCGTCTCACATGAAAACAAACTCCTGTCTAAAATACTCCCTCTCAACCAGGCGTGTCCTCTTTCTGTCCTGTCTCTCAGGTCAGAAGACCTGTCTCCACCTCCATGGCATCTTCCCCTACCTCTATGTGCTGTACGATGGCTATGGGCAGCAGGCGGAGAGCTACCTGCGTCAGGTGGCCTTCAGCATCGACAGGGCCCTCAATGTGTCCATGGGAAACCCATCCTCCAACACGCAGCACGTCTTCAAGGTGGCACTGGTCTCCGGCATGTAAGTACCTGCTCACTCTTTTAGACATCAACGTTCTTTAGTAGGGTCACTCACTACATAGTAGAGGCTTTTCTCGATTCCTCCCATCCTCTTTCCACATTGGAGGAGATGGCCCAATGTTCCTCCCCTAAGCCATTCTCCTCCCTATGGGTTTTGAGTGGGAGGCAAAGAGGGAAGACATGAGAAATCAAGAAAAGACTAATTGAGAAAGTGCCAGAGTTTAGTCTAGAGCCTGACGGCGTCAATGCTAGAAGGTGAATAGGTCAAGTCCATAATCGGGTATGGTGATGTTTTCCCAAGAGATTTGTCTGACAGTGGTCACTCCCTCTCTCCACAGGCCTTTTTATGGATACCATGCCAAAGAGAAGACGTTTATGAAGATCTATCTGTACAATCCTCAGATGGTCAAAAGGTGAGGAGGGTGTTCTACTGGTTTTGCCTTAGCTGGTGCTTCTCACTGGTCTGTGTTTTTGGTTTGACCTGTAATGGCCTGTCTTAGTATTGATCCTGTGTTTCTCTTGTTGGAGAGTGGTATTCTCTCTCTCTGACTGCTCATGACTATGATGCTGACTATGTTGATATTGATTGCTAGGCTTATATAGTACAGAGCACTCGGTGTCAGCACTCAGAATCAGTCCCTGTCTCCCTCTCTCTCCACCCTCAGAATCAGTCCCTGTCTCCCTCTCTCTCCACCCTCAGAATCAGTCCCTGTCTCCCTCTCTCTCCACCCTCAGAATCAGTCCCTGTCTCCCTCTCTCTCCACCCTCAGAATCAGTCCCTGTCTCCCTCTCTCTCCACCCTCAGAATCAGTCCCTGTCTCCCTCTCTCTCCACCCTCAGAATCAGTCCCTGTCTCCCTCTCTCTCCACCTACAGAATCAGTCCCTGTCTCCCTCTCTCTCCACCCTCAGAATCAGTCCCTGTCTCCCTCTCTCTCCACCCTCAGAATCAGTCCCTGTCTCCCTCTCTCTCCACCCTCAGAATCAGTCCCTGTCTCCCTCTCTCTCCACCCTCAGAATCAGTCCCTGTCTCCCTCTCTCTCCACCCTCAGAATCAGTCCCTGTCTCCCTCTCTCTCCACCCTCAGAATCAGTCCCTGTCTCCCTCTCTCTCCACCCTCAGAATCAGTCCCTGTCTCCCTCTCTCTCCACCCTCAGAATCAGTCCCTGTCTCCCTCTCTCTCCACCCTCAGAATCAGTCCCTGTCTCCCTCTCTCTCCACCCTCAGAATCAGTCCCTGTCTCCCTCTCTCTCCACCCTCAGAATCAGTCCCTGTCTCCCTCTCTCTCCACCCTCAGAATCAGTCCCTGTCTCCCTCTCTCTCCACCCTCAGAATCAGTCCCTGTCTCCCTCTCTCTCCACCCTCAGAATCAGTCCCTGTCTCCCTCTCTCTCCACCCTCAGAATCAGTCCCTGTCTCCCTCTCTCTCCACCCTCAGAATCAGTCCCTGTCTCCCTCTCTCTCCACCCTCAGAATCAGTCCCTGTCTCCCTCTCTCTCCACCCTCAGAATCAGTCCCTGTCTCCCTCTCTCTCCACCCTCAGAATCAGTCCCTGTCTCCCTCTCTCTCCACCCTCAGAATCAGTCCCTGTCTCCCTCTCTCTCCACCCTCAGAATCAGTCCCTGTCTCCCTCTCTCTCCACCCTCAGAATCAGTCCCTGTCTCCCTCTCTCTCCACCCTCAGAATCAGTCCCTGTCTCCCTCTCTCTCCACCCTCAGAATCAGTCCCTGTCTCCCTCTCTCTCCACCCTCAGAATCAGTCCCTGTCTCCCTCTCTCTCCACCTACAGAATCAGTCCCTGTCTCCCTCTCTCTCCACCCTCAGAATCAGTCCCTGTCTCCCTCTCTCTCCACCCTCAGAATCAGTCCCTGTCTCCCTCTCTCTCCACCCTCAGAATCAGTCCCTGTCTCCCTCCCTCTCCACCTACAGAATCAGTCCCTGTCTCCCTGAGGGTGGAGAGAGAGGGAGACTAACTGCCACACTGTCTGCTCCTCAGCCTGACTGAGAGTTCATGAGCCGATATCTGGAGCCCCTGTCTCGTTTCAGATCAGTCACTCGGGGGTGAACTGTCACTGTGGCCTACGTTATTATTATTAATATAGGACAGACAAAGGCTGGGGCTGATGACGTGGCAAATGTCAGCGTGGTAGGCACAGCTTGTCCCGTGAATTAATCCTAAAACTAGGGATTCGCTGATAACTGTGAAAACAAACATTCTGGACAATATAGAGAACCTTGAACTATTTATTGATCAGCATTTTGATATGCTCGAGAAACAATCCGATACATCGAAGTGAACAAGGGGAGACCTTTCCTCGAGCTCTGCGAGCGAATCTGAATGGAAGCTGCCATTTTAAAATTACAAATTTAACATTGGAGGGGAGTGTTTTTATAACAATGTCTCCAGAAGAGCATTGCTTACAAGTACGAGAGAGCAGTAAAAAAACTGTATATATTGCCTGGGCAACTGGGGGAGGTTGAGGCCTTAAAAACTGTATATATTGCCTGGGCAACTGGGGGAGGTTGAGGCCTTAAAAACTGTATATATTGCCTGGGCAACTGGGGGAGGTTGAGGCCTTAAAAACTGTATATATTGCCTGGGCAACTGGGGGAGGTTGAGGCCTTAAAAACAGGATATATTGCCTGGGCAACTGGGGGAGGTTGAGGCCTTAAAAACTGTATATATTGCCTGGGCAACTGGGGGAGGTTGAGGCCTTAAAAACAGGATATATTGCCTGGGCAACTGGGGGAGGTTGAGGCCTTAAAAACTGTATATATTGCCTGGGCAACTGGGGGAGGTTGAGGCCTTAAAAACTGTATATATTGCCTGGGCAACTGGGGGAGGTTGAGGCCTTAAAAACTGTATATATTGCCTGGGCAACTGGGGGAGGTTGAGGCCTTAAAAACAGGAATTGATTACAGTAATAAAATGATGGAAGATAGACGAGCGGAAAATAAGTTATTGAAAACTACTGTGGACTCTATGGAGAGGCTACGGTATGATAATCAATCAATGAAAGCCGAATGACTTGATCTAAAGTGCAGAAGTATGAAGAATAATATTGTTATAATGGGAATAAAGGAGAATGAAAATGGAAACTCAAGTCAACAGTGGAAAAACTTAAGGTTTTTTATAAAACGTAATCTCAAGATACAATTGATTTTCAAAGGGCTCACTGTTTCGGTGGCAGAGGGGAGGGAAAGCCCTGTCCGATAGTAGCTATGCTAATTTACTACAAATGAAGATTGCCTTGCTACAACAGGGTAGGGAGGTGAAGAACACCCCGTTCTCTATTAATGAACAATTTCCCCATGAAATAGTGGAGAGATGATGGTCCCTGTACTCCACTTTCAAAAGGCTCTGAGCAGAGAAGCAGAAAGTTCATCTGGTGGTTGATACATTCTAGGGAAACAATCAACTGTTCAAGGACTTGAAGATTACAACGAGGCTGTGAGTGACAGCTAGCTCCTGCGGAAGTAGTTCCGATACACATTTGCCCCCGCATTACACATTACAATTATGGATGTATTTTTATTTTTTTATATTTAAAAATATGTATGCATGATTAACATTTTTTTTTAATGCAGTACAGAACCGTAGACTATGTGGACTTAAAATAAGGTTGGACTTTTGGGAATGCGAAACGGGTAAGATGGACTTATCCTTTTTTTATTTAGGCAATATCGAACTTTGGGCGATATGGACTCAAAATCAGGTTTTGATTTAGGGGAAGGCGAAGATGGGTAAGGCTTTACATAAAATTTTTAAAAAATACTTTATTTTTTCGATGGTATGGCCTAATTGTAGAGATGGGGGTATATTATGACTTAAAAGCGGTTAGATAGTTCAACCCTTTTTGGCGGATGTGAATCGGAACAAATAGAATTGAAGATGTAATAAATATGAATTGATCTAATGTAGGGCTAGGATAAAGCATTACAGAATTTAAAACCTGTCTAGGTTATCTACTGGAGTGAGCCTATACAATCCTAAAGTAATTGGTGTCATTGTCCTTTTACATTTAAAAAAATACATCTCAATATTAAAAATGTGAAGGACGTATTATTGTTCCAATACACACCGGAAAATGGATTGGGTATTGTCAACAGTGTTGTTGTCTCTATTGGTGTGCGGCTGGCTGGGTAACACGGGGTTAAACTGGTTAAAGTTAACGGTAGAGCCGACTCATTTAACTGGCTTATGGAAGCACTTCTCTAAGCGAGAAGGGTATTTAATATTTTTACATGCACTATTTATGCTACCCTTATATTCTTGATTCTAATGATATAGGCCTCTATCCTCTATATATATATATATATATATATATATATATATATATATATATATATATATATAAAAACAGCTGAGGTGATAGAGAAATGGCCCTGGAATATGTGTGGATGGAGAGAGGGTTGGTTTTCCAGGTTTACTCGCTTTGGATTGTCAGTACTGCATGCCGTGTTTGCTGTTGTGCCATGGCTGTGTCAGGGTCGATTGTGATTGTAACTTATGTATCCCTGTATGGGTAGTGTGATGCTTAAGACACATCCTGCCAGCCAGTAAAAATATGTTCCTTTTTCATTATTCCTTTTTGTTGGAATAAAACCGTTTATAATAAGTACTACATGAAACGTGTCTCTGCCGACAGGCAGTGTACATGTAATGGACATAAAGAACTGGTCTTGCGATATTTATAGGTCTTTTTCCTCTTAATTTTTCTTGTTTTTTCCCCCCAAACAATTGGATCCAATGAACTGAGCAGGCTGGGCTGACATGCTTGTAGCCTTTGCTAGGTCTTTCCTAATATGAGCATGAATCTATAATATTGTGCTGTTATTATTTCTTATTAATATGATCTATTATTATAGTTTATTTGTCTGACTGTTTTCCATGTTATTTGGTAGGTTCCCTCTCTTAAAAAGCACCCTCATTGATATGCAATAGACCTATGGGGCTTTGAATGTGTAAGTGAAGGGTGCCAGTATTTAATTATTTTATCATGGGACTGCTCATATTTCCCTTGGCCGATGCCAATTTGGTGGCCAAGGTTTTGCCTTTGTGCATCATGAGGGAGATGGTCTGATGGTCTTAGTGACAACAGACCTCCTAGTTATGTGGGTGGAATATTAGGAAAATTGGAGGTTTACACAATTGCATCTACATTATTCTTAACCGTGCAAATATTATGGTACAGCTAAATGGACACTTAATCATCATGGTGGTTTTTGATGGTAAGTTTACATACACTGGTTGTGGAAAGTATAATTGATCAATCATTATGGTAAGTGGGGAACTAAGTAAAGCCAGTTACAATTGTAATGGCTTAGCAGATTGTTCAAAAAAGATACTTTTTACTTGGCTAAAATAGAAAGAAAATAGAAAGAATATAATCTATTGTTTACAAGAAACTCACTACAAATATAGATGGGGTTGGGTAGAAAAGGGACAGGGGGAGAAATATATTTTTGTCATGGGCAAAGAAACTCAAAAGGTGTGACTATATTAATTAACAACAATTTTGATCCGACTGTGCAAACTGATCCTCAAGGAAGATGAATCCTTTTAAATATGTTATTGGACCAAAAACAGATTGGACTAATTCATCTATATGGGCAAAAATAATGATGAGCGACACTTCTTCTAAAGTGTATATATATAGTCATCTATTGAGCTCACCAGCAATTAATTGATCTATTATTATGGTGGGAGATTATAATACGGTTTTAAACACCGTAAAGGAAATCACACTACAAACTATCACCCTCATGCACTTAAGGAGATAATGGATACATTAGAACTAGTGGATATATGGAGGCTGAAATCCCTGACCTAGTGAGATTTACATGGAGGAGGCTAAATCAAGATAGCCATCTTGACTACTTCCTGGCCTTATTCTTTCTAGCATCAAGAGTTAAAGTATTAATAGGATAACGAATGCGATCGGACCACCATCTAATTGGCCTCCACATAACTCTTACAGCATTTCCACATTGACGGGGATATTGGAAATGTAATCAAAGCCTACCGGATGACAATTTGTTCTTAACGAAGACGAAGTAATTTGAAATGGTCATTTTTCTACACAATGTAGATACAGCAGATTCGCGTATTGTATGGGACACATTTGGAGGTTATTCAATACAATACTCATTAAAACAAGCAGTTTAGGTCAGAAGAGATGAATGAATAGAGGAAATAACAGGTCATGGAAACTACGATAGGGGCACAAAATACAGGAAAAACCAAAAGAATGATCAAGTGGAATTTATTACAAAAATAAAGCATATTGTATGGAAAATACACTACATATTTCAGGAAACTTCAACATAGAAATGCTACCAGAAATAATTGACATAAACTCATTACAAATGACAGTCATCCATGATTCACCATATTATATTTTGAAAGAGGAATCAAAATATTTTAAGCGTATGTTTTATTTTGTCTTCCATCTCTACTGAATGGTGTTAACTGTAAGGATTACTTTCCTAATAATAATCATGTAAAATTAACAAATGTACAGAAACACTTGTGTGAAGGCCAAAATACAGAGGAGGAACTGATGGAATTAAATATTTTCCGTTTGGAAAAACACCAGTGCTTAATGGTATACCAGTGGAGGTATATCAGACCTTCTTTGATGTACTCAAAGGTCCATTATTAGAGTGTTTTAATTAATCCTATAACATGTTTAGACTTTCAGGTTCTCAACAAGGTCTGATTTCATTACTACTGAAACAGGACTCAGGTTGGAAGTAAACTCAGCAAAAAAAGAAACTTCTTTTCACTGTCAACTGCATTTCTTTTCAGCAAACTTAATATGTGTAAATATTTGTATGAACATAACAAGATTCAACAACTGAGAAAAACTGAACAAGTTCCACAGACATGTGACTAACAGAAATGGATGAATGTGTCCATGAACAAAGGGGGGGGTCAAAATCAAAAGTGACAGTCAGTATCTGGTGTGGCCACCAGCTGCATTAAGTACTGCAGTGTGTCTCCTCCTCATGGACAGCACCAGATTTGCCAGTTCTTGCTATGAGATGTTACCCCACTCTTCCACCAAGGCACCTGCAAGTTCACGGACCATCCTGGAGGGAATGGCCCTAGTCCTCAACCTCCGATCCAACAGGTCCTAGACATGCTCAATGGGATTGAGATCCGGGCTCTTCACTGTCCGTGGCAGAACACTGACATTCCTGTCTTGCAGGAAATCACACACAGAACGAGCAGTATGGCTGGCGGCATTGTCATGCTGGAGGGTCATGTCAGGATGAGCCTGCAGAAAGGGTACCGCATGAGGGAGGAGGATGTCTTCCCTGTAACGCACAGCGTTTGCCTGCAATGACAGCAAGCTCAGTCCGATGATGCTTTGACACACCGCCCCAGACCATGACGGACCCTCCACCTCCAAATTGATCCTGCTCCAGAGTAGGGTAACCTCAGGGTAACGCTCATTCCATTCAACGATAAATGTGAATCCGACCATTACCCCGGGTGAGACAAAACCGCGACTCGTCAGTGAAGAGCAATTTTTTCCAGTCCTGTCTGATCCAGCAACGGTTGGTTTGTGACCATTGGCCACATTGTTGCCGGTGATGTCTGGTGGGGACCTGCCTTACAACAGGCCTACAAGCCCTCAGTCCAGCCTCTCTCAGCCTATTGCGGACAGTCTGAGCACTGATGGAGGGATTGTGTGTTCCTGGTGTAACTCGGGCAGTTGTTGTTGTCATCCTGTACCTGTCCCGCAGGTGTGATGTACGTAGGTAGGTGCAGGTGTTGTTACACGTGGTCTGTCACTGCGAGGATGATCAGCTGTCCGTCCTGTCTCCCTGTAGCGCTGTCTTAGGCATCTCACAGTACAGACATTGTAATTTATTGCCCTTGCCATATCTGCAGTCCTCATGCTTTCTTGCAGCATGCCTAAGGCACGTTCGCGCAGATGAGCAGGGACCCTGGGCATCTTTCTTTTGGTGTTTTTCAGAGTCAGTAGAAATGCCTCTTTAGTGTCCTAAGTTTTCATAACTGTGATCTTAATTGCCTACCTAAGCTGTTAGTGTCTTAACGACAATTCCACAGGTGCATGTTCATTAATTGTTTATGGTTCATTGAACAAGCATAGGAAACAGTGTTTAAACCCTCTACAATGAAGATCTGTGAAGTTATTTGGATTTTTTTAATTGTCCTGAAAAGGGATGTTTTTTTTGCTGAGCTAATAAAGATCCAGCCCATTTAAAAAAAAAACCACTTCAAACACTTCACCTGGCGAGGTGTATAGCAACTAGAATAAAAAAGGTTTTACCAGATAGTGTTCATCCTGATCAGACAGGTTTTTTACATGAACGATATATTGGCGATTTAATATACGACAATTACTTGAAAAAATTGCACATTATGAAACATCAAAGCAGATTTCAAAAGGCTAGAATTAAAATATATGTGTGTGTATATATAGATAGATAGATGTACTGTGGCAGACCAGGGGTTTTGGTCAAGACGTTTACACAGATCAGACATGGACAGAGTAGTATTAGCTCGGTTTCAAGGGTGTTTATTGAAATAATAAATCAAAAGAAAAGGATAGGTCTCCCCCGTCTTCTGGGCTCAGGGTCTTGCTGTATCCTGTCAGGCACAAAAACTGAACTCCCTTCCTTTAGCTCGGGCACCGTCTCCAACTACGGAAGTCACCTTTCTTTCCCCAGTCCTTTCCTGTGTGCTGCCCTTCTGGCAGCTTTATGGGACTCGTAAAGCTGGTGAGCAATCAGCCCTCGATTACCCACCAACCACAATCAGCCCTCGATTACCCACCAACCACAATCAGCCTTGGATTACACACCAACCACAATCAGCCCTGGATTACCCACCAACCACAATCAGCCCTGGATTACCCACCAGCCCCAATTAGTCCTGGCCGGAGAGCCCGTTGAGACCTGGCATATCCAGCAGAGGGAGCCATCGCCTCGTGATGTAGACTCTGTCTGCCACCAGGCCTCTCCCCCTGGTGGCTGACCTGCTGTACGCCACACCCCCCCTCGCTCTGTCGGGGAGGGGGCTGTCGTCTCGATAGGGCATCCGCGTTTTCATGCTTTGCCCTGACCTTTGCACAACAGAAAAAAGAGAATCATTGAAGGGACAAGAACCACCTGGTGACCTGATCATTTGTGTCCCTTCCCTTGGCCACCCAGACCAGGGGAGCATGGTCAGTGACCAGAGTGAAGTGGGTACATAACAGGTAATAATTGACTGTCTAGCACCCACTTCACCTCTTGACACTCTTTCTTAACAATGGAGTACTTTTTCTCTCTAGGTATTAGCTTTCGGCTTATGTACATGATGGGGTGCTCCTTCCCATCGTGTATCTGAGACAGAACGCCCCCTAGTCCCGTGTCACATGCATCCGTCTGGACCAACATTGGCACCTGGAAATCGGCGGTTACGAGAATCGGATGGGAGCATAGTGCTTCCTTCAGGCGCCTGAACGCCACTTCTGTCTTGTCTGTCCATTTCACTGTTTTCGGGAGGCGGGCCCTGGTTAGATCGGTGAGGGGGGAAGCTACAGCCACAAAGTTGGGGATAAACCGGCTATAGTATCCTGCCAGTCCCAGGAAGGACTTGACCTGTGTCTTGGTGCGTGGAACGGGCCAGTCACTACTGCATGAACCTTCCGCTCCTGGGGCTTGACGTTCCCCAGTCCGATCAAATACCCCAGGTACTCCACCTCCTTGAACACGAGTCTGCATTTCTTCGGGTCGCTGTCAACCCAGCTTGCCTGAGCGTGTCCAGCACCACCTGGAGGCGCGTCAGGTGCTCTTCCCAACCTTGGCTGTGGATGATGATATTATCCAAATAGGCCTCTGTGTACTGCTGGTGGGGTCGAAGTACTTTGTCCATCAGGCGCTGGAATGTTGGAATGTGGGTGAGGCTCTGTGGAGACCGAACGGGAGAACCCGGTACTGATATAGTCCGTCTGATGTCAAAAGCGCTGTCTTCTCCCAGGAGGAGGCGGTGAACTGTACCTGCCAATATCCTTTGGTCTGGTCAAGGATGCTCATGTACCGGGCCTTTCCCAATCGGTCGATGAGTTCACCCACCCTCGGCATGGGGTAGGCGTCGAACAGGCTGATTTCTTGCACAAACCGGAAATCATTGAGTCTCCCAGTCCCTGCCGCTGAAAAACATCCCCACAGCATGATACAGCCACCACCACGGTGGTGCCAGGTTTCCTCCAGACATGACGCTTGGCATTCAGGCCAAAGAGTTCCATTTTGGTTTCAAGGACTCATAGTCAGAGTCCTTTAGGTGCCTTTTGACAAACTCCAAGTTGGCTGTCATATGCCTTTTACTGGGGGGTGTCTTCCGTCTGGCCACTCTACCATAAAGGCCTGATTGGTGGAGTGCTGCAGAGATGGTTGTCATTCTGGAAGAACTTTGGAGCTCCTTCAGATTGACCATCGGAAAAGTCTTGGTGGTTCAACACTTCTTCCATTTAAGAATGATGGAGGCCACTGTGTTCTTGGAGACCTTCAATGCTGCAGAAATGTTTTGGTGTCCTTCCCCAGATCTGTGCCTCGACACAATCCTGTCTCTGAGCTCTACGGACAATTCCTTATAGACATTTGTATGCCTTTCCAAATCGTGTCGTATCAATTGAATTTACCACAGGTGGACTCTAATCTAGTTGTAGAAACATCTCAAGGATGATCAATGGAAACAGGATGTACCTGAGCTCAATTTGGAGTCTGAATTTTTGTGTAAATAAGGTATTTCTGTTTTCACTTTGTCATTATGGGGTAGTGTGTGTAGATTGAGGAGGATAAATATGAATTAAATCAATTTTAGAATAAGGCTATAAAGTAACAAAATGTGGAAAAGGTCAAGTGGTCTGAATACTTTCCAAATGCACTGTATGGGGCATGTAACATTCTCAGCTCTGTAGATTTAGCTGCGAAGAGACAGAATCACTAGATCATTTATTCTGGTATTGCCACTATGTAGCTTGTTTCTGGTCACAGGTTTAGGAATGGTTACAAAATCACAACATTCACTTAAAATTAACCTTACAAATAGCAGTGTTGGGTGATTTTGGAAAGCTGTAGTCAAGCAATCAGTAATATAATAATACTCTGAGGAAAGGTTTTCATCTTTAGCTCAAAATCTGTGGATACTATGCGATTAGAAAGGTTAAAAATGTATGGACAACAGCACAATTGAAAAATATATGGCACATGGTGATAGGTGGGGTGGGATTAAATACAGTTGAAGTGGGAAGTTTACATACATTTAGGTTGGAGTCGTCAAAACTTGTTTCTCAACCACTCCACAAATTTCTTGTTAACAAACTATAGTTTTGGCAAGTCGGTTAGGACATCTACTTTGTGCATGACACAAGTAATTTTCCAACAATTGTTTACAGACAGATTATTTCACTTATAATTCACTGTATCACAATTCCAGTGGGTCAGAAGTTTACATACACTAAATTGACTGTGCCTTTAAAGGCAATGCTACCAAATACGAATTTAGTGTATGTAAACGTCTGACCCACTGGGAATGTGATGAAAGCAATAAAAGCTGAAATAATTATCTCAACTATTAAAACTTCTTACGGCTGAAATCCCATTAACAGGATCGATTTGACAACAGCCAGTGAAAGTGCAGGGCGCCAAATTCAAACAACCGACATCTCATAATTAAAATGCCTCAAACATACAAGTATTATACACCATTTTAAAGGTAAACTTGTTGTTAATCCCACCACAGTGTCTGATTTCAAAAAGACTTTACAGCGAAAGCACACCATACGTTAGGTCAGCACCTAGTCACAGAAAAACACAGCCATTTTTCCAGCCAAAAAGCAGAAATAGAGATAAAATGTATCACTAACATTTGATGATCTTCATCAGATAACACTCATGGGACTTCATGTTACACAATACATGTATGTTTTGTTCGATAAAATTCATATTTATATACAAAAAACTGAGTTTATATTGGTGCCTTATGTTCAGTAATGTTTTGCTTCCAAAACATCCGGTGATTTTGCAGAGAGCCACATCAATTTACAGAAATACTCACCATAAATGTTGATGAAAATACAAGTGTTATACATGGAGTTAAAGATATACTTCTCCTTAAACCTCTTGATACTCCCCATCCCGGATCCGGGATCGTGAATACAGCCTCAGGCTCATTAGCATAACGCAACGTTAACGATTTCTGAAAATCGCAAATAAAATGAAAATAATGCGCCTGCTCTCAAGCTTAGCCTTTTCTTAATACTGTCATCTCAGATTTTCAAAATATGCTTTTGAACCATAGCAATTCACTAATTTGTGTAAGAGTATGCTAAGCTACCTTAGCATTTTGAGTAGCATTTAGCACGCAACATTTACACAAAAACCAGATAACCAAATAAATAAAATCATTTACCTTTGAAGAGCTTCGGATGTTTTCAATGAGGAGACTCTCAGTTACATAGCAAATGTTCAGTTTTTCCTGAAAGAATCTTTGTGTAGGAGAAATCGCTCCGTTTTGTACATCACATTTGGCTACCGAAACGAACCGAAAATTCAGTCACCAACAACGTCAAACTTTTTCCGAATTAACTCCATAATATCGACCGAAACATGGCAAACGTTGTTTGGAATCAATCCTCAAGGTGTTTTTTCATATCTCTTCATTGATATATCGTTCGTGGAAGCCTGCTTTCTTCTCTGAATTCCATGGAAAAATACTTGCAGCTGAGATTTGCGCACCAATTTCGGCGCAGGACACCGGGCGGACACCTGGTAAATGTGGTCTCTTATGGTCAATCTTCCAATGATATGCCTACAAATACGTCACAATGCCGCAGACACCTTGGGGAAACGGCAGAAAGGGCAGGCTCATTCCTCTCGCATTCACAGCCATATAAGGAGACAATGGAAAACGGAGTCTCAAAAATCCTGCTGATTTCCTGGATGCCGTTTCATCTTGGTTTTGCCTGTAGCTCACGTTCTAGGGCACGCACAGAGAATATCTTTGCAGTTCTGGAAACGTCAGAGTGTTTTCTTTCCAAAGCTATCAATTATATGCATAGTCGAGCATCTTTTTGTGACAAAATATTGCGCTTAAAATAGGCATGTCTTTTTATCCAAAAATTATATAGCGCCCCCAGAGTTTCAAGAGGTTAATGCAACCGCTGTGTCAGATTTTAAAAAAGCTTTACGGAAAAAGCACACCATGCAATAATCTGAGTATAGTGCTCAGAGACCAAAACAAGCCATACAGATACCCGCCATGTTGTGGAGTAAACAGAAGTCAGAAATATGATTATAAATATTCACTTACCTTTGATCTTCATCGGAATGCACTCCCAGGAATACCAGTTCCACAATAAATGTTTGTTTTGTTAGATAAAGTCCTTAATTTATGTCCAAATAACCTCTTTTTTTGTTTGCATGCTTAGTTCACAAATCCAAATTCACAAGACACAAGCACTTAGTTCAGACGACAGCTCGTAGAAACATGTCAAACGATGTATAGAATCAATCTTTAGGATGTTTTTATCATAAATATTCAATAATATTCCAACCAGACAATTCCTTTGTCTTTAGAAAGGAAAAGGAACAGAGCTCGTGCTCACGGCCGCACGCGAGACTGACCTCATGGCATTCTGCCAGACACCTGACTCAAACAGCTCTTATTCTCTCCCTTTTCAGAGTAGAAGCCTGAAACAAGGTTCTTATGACTGTTGACATCTAGTGGAAGCCTTAGGAAGTGTAATCGGACCAAATTTGACACTATATAGGATAGGCAAAGACTTAAACCTTCAAACCTCAGATTTTCCACTTCCTGGTTGGATTTCTTCTCAGGATTTTGCCTGCCATGTGAGTTCTATTATATAAACTTCCGACAATAATGTATTATTGTTATGTTCGATAATGTAGTATTGTTCTGTATTATTGTTATGTTCAGTAATGTATTATTGTTCTGTAATGTATTATTGTTATGTTCAGTAATGTATTATTGTTCCGTAATGTATTATTGTTCATTAATGTATTATTGTTCTGTAATGTATTATTGTTCTGTAATGTATTATTGTTCTGTATTATTGTTATGTTCAGTAATGTATTATTGTTCTGTAATGTATTATTGTTCTGTAATGTATTATTGTTCTGTATTATTGTTATGTTCAGTAATGTATTATTGTTCTGTAATGTATTATTGTTCCGTAATGTATTATTGTTCATTAATGTATTATTGTTCCGTAATGTATTATTGTTATGTTCAGTAATGTATTATTGTTATGTTCAGTAATGTATTATTGTTCCGTAATGTATTATTGTTATGTTCTGTAATGTATTATTGTTATGTTCAGTAATGTATTATTGTTCCGTAATGTATTATTGTTCAGTAATGTATTATTGTTCCGTAATGTATTATTGTTATGTTCTGTAATGTATTATTGTTATGTTCAGTAATGTATTATTGTTCCGTAATGTATTATTGTTCAGTAATGTATTATTGTTCTGTAATGTATTATTGTTATGTTCTGTAATGTATTATTGTTCTGTATTATTGTTATGTTCAGTAATGTATTATTGTTCAGTAATGTATTATTGTTCAGTAATGTATTATTGTTCTGTAATGTATTATTGTTATGTTCTGTAATGTATTATTGTTATGTTCAGTAATGTATTATTGTTCTGTAATGTATTATTGTTATGTTCTGTAATGTATTATTGTTATGTTCAGTAATGTATTATTGTTCCGTAATGTATTATTGTTCATTAATGTATTATTGTTCCGTAATGTATTATTGTTCATTAATGTATTATTGTTCCGTAATGTATTATTGTTCATTAATGTATTATTGTTCCGTAATGTATTATTGTTCAGTAATGTATTATTGTTCTGTAATGTATTATTGTTATGTTCTGTAATGTATTATTGTTCTGTAATGTATTATTGTTATGTAATGTATTATTGTTATGTTCTGTAATGTATTATTGTTCTGTAATGTATTATTGTTCAGTAATGTATTATTGTTCTGTAATGTATTATTGTTATGTTCAGTAATGTATTATTGTTATGTTCAGTAATGTATTATTGTTCTGTAATGTATTATTGTTCTGTAATGTATTATTGTTCTGTAATGTATTATTGTTCCGTAATGTATTATTGTTCATTAATGTATTATTGTTCCGTAATGTATTATTGTTCTGTATTGTATTATTGTTATGTTCAGTAATGTATTATTGTTCCGTAATGTATTATTGTTCTGTAATGTATTATTGTTCAGTAATGTATTATTGTTCATTAATGTATTATTGTTATGTTCTGTAATGTATTGTTATGTTCTGTAATGTATTATTGTTCTGTAATGTATTATTGTTATGTTCAGTAATGTATTATTGTTCCGTAATGTATTATTGTTCTGTAATGTATTATTGTTATGTAATATATTATTGTTCTGTAATGTATTATTGTTCTGTAATGTATTATTGTTCTGTAATGTATTATTGTTCTGTAATGTATTATTGTTCCGTAATGTATTATTGTTCATTAATGTATTATTGTTCCGTAATGTATTATTGTTCTGTATTGTATTATTGTTATGTTCAGTAATGTATTATTGTTCCGTAATGTATTATTGTTCTGTAATGTATTATTGTTCAGTAATGTATTATTGTTCCGTAATGTATTATTGTTCATTAATGTATTATTGTTCTGTAATGTATTATTGTTATGTTCAGTAATGTATTATTGTTCCGTAATGTATTATTGTTCTGTAATGTATTATTGTTCTGTAATGTATTATTGTTCTGTAATGTATTATTGTTCTGTAATGTATTATTGTTCCGTAATGTATTATTGTTCTGTAATGTATTATTGTTCTGTAATGTATTATTGTTATGTAATATATTATTGTTCTGTAATGTATTATTGTTCTGTAATGTATTATTGTTCTGTAATGTATTATTGTTCTGTAATGTATTATTGTTCTGTAATGTATTATTGTTCCGTAATGTATTATTGTTCATTAATGTATTATTGTTCCGTAATGTATTATTGTTCTGTAATGTATTATTGTTCTGTAATGTATTATTGTTCTGTAATGTATTATTGTTATGTTCTGTAATGTATTATTGTTATGTTCTGTTCTGTATTATTGTTATGTTCAGTAATGTATTATTGTTCTGTAATGTATTATTGTTCATTAATGTATTATTGTTCCGTAATGTATTATTGTTCTGTATTGTATTATTGTTATGTTCGGTAATGTATTGTTGTTATGTTCAGTAATGTATCATTGTTATGTATTATTGTTATGTTCTGTAATGTATTATTGGTATGTTCAGTAATGTTTTGTTCTGTAATGTATTATTGTTATGTTCTGTTCTGTATTATTGTTATGTTCAGTAATATATTATTGTTCTGTAATGTATTATTGTTCCGTAATGTATTATTGTTCTGTAATGTATTATTGTTATGTTCAGTAATGTATTATTGTTCCGTAATGTATTATTGTTCTGTAATGTATTATTGTTATGTTCTGTAATGTATTGTTATGTTCTGTAATGTATTATTGTTCTGTAATGTATTATTGTTATGTTCAGTAATGTATTATTGTTCCGTAATGTATTATTGTTCTGTAATGTATTATTTTTATGTAATATATTATTGTTCTGTAATGTATTATTGTTCTGTAATGTATTATTGTTCTGTAATGTATTATTGTTCTGTAATGTATTATTGTTCCGTAATGTATTATTGTTCATTAATGTATTATTGTTCCGTAATGTATTATTGTTCTGTAATGTATTATTGTTATGTAATATATTATTGTTCAGTAATGTATTATTGTTCCGTAATGTATTATTGTTCTGTAATGTATTATTGTTCAGTAATGTATTATTGTTCCGTAATGTATTATTGTTCATTAATGTATTATTGTTCTGTAATGTATTATTGTTATGTTCAGTAATGTATTATTGTTCCGTAATGTATTATTGTTCTGTAATGTATTATTGTTCTGTAATGTATTATTGTTCTGTAATGTATTATTGTTCTGTAATGTATTATTGTTCCGTAATGTATTATTGTTCTGTAATGTATTATTGTTCTGTAATGTATTATTGTTATGTAATGTATTATTGTTCTGTAATGTATTATTGTTCTGTAATGTATTATTGTTCTGTAATGTATTATTGTTCTGTAATGTATTATTGTTCTGTAATGTATTATTGTTCCGTAATGTATTATTGTTCATTAATGTATTATTGTTCCGTAATGTATTATTGTTCTGTAATGTATTATTGTTCTGTAATGTATTATTGTTCTGTAATGTATTATTGTTATGTTCTGTAATGTATTATTGTTATGTTCTGTTCTGTATTATTGTTATGTTCAGTAATGTATTATTGTTCTGTAATGTATTATTGTTCATTAATGTATTATTGTTCCGTAATTTATTATTGTTCTGTATTGTATTATTGTTATGTTCGGTAATGTATTGTTGTTATGTTCAGTAATGTATCATTGTTATGTATTATTGTTATGTTCTGTAATGTATTATTGGTATGTTCAGTAATGTTTTGTTCTGTAATGTATTATTGTTATGTTCTGTTCTGTATTATTGTTATGTTCAGTAATATATTATTGTTCTGTAATGTATTATTGTTCCGTAATGTATTATTGTTCTGTAATGTATTATTGTTATGTTCAGTAATGTATTATTGTTCCGTAATGTATTATTGTTCTGTATTATTGTTCTGTAATGTATTATTGTTCAGTAATGTATTATTGTTCCGTAATGTATTATTGTTCTGTAATGTATTATTGTTATGTTCAGTAATGTATTATTGTTCCGTAATGTATTATTGTTCTGTAATGTATTATTGTTCTGTAATGTATTATTGTTCTGTAATGTATTATTGTTCTGTAATGTATTATTGTTCCGTAATGTATTATTGTTCATTAATGTATTATTGTTCCGTAATGTATTATTGTTCTGTAATGTATTATTGTTCTGTAATGTATTATTGTTCTGTAATGTATTATTGTTATGTTCTGTAATGTATTATTGTTATGTTCTGTAATGTATTATTGTTATGTTCAGTAATGTATTATTGTTCTGTAATGTATTATTGTTCTGTAATGTATTATTGTTCTGTAATGTATTATTGTTATGTTCAGTAATGTATTATTGTTCGGTAATGTATCATTGTTATGTATTATTGTTATGTTCTGTAATGTATTATTGGTATGTTCAGTAATGTATTGTTCTGTAATGTATTATTGTTCTGTAATGTATTATTGTTATGTTCTGTAATGTATTATTGTTCTGTAATGTATTATTGTTATGTTCTGTAATGTATTATTGTTCGGTAATGTATTATTGGTATGTTCAGTAATGTATTGTTGTTATGTTCAGTAATGTATTGTTGTTATGTTCAATAATGTATTGTTCTGTTCAATAATGTTCGGTAAGGTATCATTGTTATTGTTCAGTAAGGTATTATTGTTCAGTAATGTATTATTTTTATGTTCTGTATTATTTTTATGTTCTGTAATGTATTATTGTTCAGTAATGTATTATTGTTATGTTTAGTAATGTATTATTGTAATGTTTAGTAATGTATTATTGTAATGTATTATTGTTATGTTCTGTATTGTATTATTGTTCTGTAATGTATTATTGTTCTGTAATGTAATGTATTATTGTTCTGTAATGTAATGTATTATTGTTTTGTAATGTATTATTGGTATGTTCTGTATTGTATTATTATGTTCGGTAATGTGTTGTTGTTCAGTAATGTGTTGTTGTTCAGTAATGTGTTGTTGTTCAGTAATGTATTGTTGTTCAGTAATGTATTGTTGTTCAGTAATGTATTGTTGTTATGTTCTGTAAAGTGCACTATTGTAAAGTGGCTGTTCCACTGATGTCAGAAGGTGAATTCACCAATTTGTAGTCGCTCTGGATAAGAGCGTCTGCTAAATGACTTAAATGTAAATGTAATGTATTATTGTTATGTTCTGTAATGTATTATTGTTATGTTCTGTAATGTATTATTGTTATGTTCTGTAATGTATTATTGTTATGTTCTGTAATGTATTATTGTTCTGTAATGTATTATTGTTCTGTAATGTATTATTGTTCTGTAATGTATTATTGTTCTGTAATGTATTATTGTAATGTATTATTGTTATGTTCTGTAATGTATTATTGTTATGTTCAGTAATGTATTATTGTTATGTTCAGTAATGTATTATTGTTATGTAATGTATTATTGTTATGTTCTGTAATGTATTATTGTTCTGTAATGTATTATTGTTCAGTAATGTATTATTGTTCAGTAATGTATTATTGTTCTGTAATGTATTATTGTTATGTAATGTATTATTGTTATGTTCAGTAATGTATTATTGTTCAGTAATGTATTATTGTTCAGTAATGTATTATTCAGTAATGTATTATTGTTCTGTAATGTATTATTGTTATGTTCAGTAATGTATTATTGTTATGTTCAGTAATGTATTATTGTTATGTAATGTATTATTGTTATGTTCTGTAATGTATTATTGTTCAGTAATGTATTATTGTTCAGTAATGTATTATTGTTCTGTAATGTATTATTGTTCTGTAATGTATTATTGTTCTGTAATGTATTATTGTTATGTTCAGTAATGTATTATTGTTATGTTCAGTAATGTATTATTGTTATGTAATGTATTATTGTTATGTTCTGTAATGTATTATTGTTCTGTAATGTATTATTGTTCAGTAATGTATTATTGTTCTGTAATGTATTATTGTTCTGTAATGTATTATTGTTATGTTCTGTAATGTATTATTGTTCTGTAATGTATTATTGTTCAGTAATGTATTATTGTTCTGTAATGTATTATTGTTATGTTCAGTAATGTATTATTGTTATGTTCAGTAATGTTTTATTGTTCTGTAATGTATTATTGTTCATTAATGTATTATTGTTCTGTAATGTATTATTGTTCTGTAATGTATTATTGTTATGTTCGGTAATGTATTGTTTTGTTTGGTATTGCATTATTGTTATGTGATTTGCTGTATATCAATCAAATCTATAAAGTCCTTTTTACTATTGTAAAGTGGCTGTTCCACTGATGTCAGAAGGTGAATTCACCAATTTGTAGTCGCTCTGGATAAGAGCGTCTGCTAAATGACTTAAATGTAAATGTAATGTATTATTGTTATGTTCTGTAATGTATTATTGTTATGTTCTGTAATGTATTATTGTTATGTTCTGTAATGTATTATTGTTATGTTCTGTAATGTATTATTGTTCTGTAATGTAATATATTATTGTTCTGTAATGTATTATTGTTCTGTAATGTATTATTGTTCTGTAATGTATTATTGTTCTGTAATGTATTATTGTTCTGTAATGTATTATTGTTCTGTAATGTATTATTGTAATGTATTATTGTTATGTTCTGTAATGTATTATTGTTATGTAATGTATTATTGTTATGTTCAGTAATGTATTATTGTTATGTAATGTATTATTGTTATGTTCAGTAATGTATTATTGTTATGTTCAGTAATGTATTATTGTTATGTAATGTATTATTGTTCAGTAATGTATTATTGTTCAGTAATGTATTATTGTTCTGTAATGTATTATTGTTATGTTCAGTAATGTATTATTGTTATGTTCAGTAATGTATTATTGTTATGTAATGTATTATTGTTATGTTCTGTAATGTATTATTGTTCTGTAATGTATTATTGTTATGTTCTGTAATGTATTATTGTTCAGTAATGTATTATTGTTCTGTAATGTATTATTGTTATGTTCAGTAATGTATTATTGTTATGTTCAGTAATGTTTTATTGTTCAGTAATGTTTTATTGTTCTGTAATGGATTATTGTTCTGTATTATTGTTCTGTAATGTATTATTGTTCTGTAATGTATTATTGTTCTGTAATGTATTATTGTTATGTTCTGTAATGTATTATTGTTATGTTCAGTAATGTATTATTGTTCTGTAATGTATTATTGTTCTGTAATGTAATATATTATTGTTCTGTAATGTATTATTGTTCAGTAATGTTTTATTGTTATGTTCGGTAATGTATTGTTTTGTTTGGTATTGCATTATTGTTATGTGATTTGCTGTATATCAATCAAATCTATAAAGTCCTTTTTACATCAGCAGAATTCACAGTGCTATACAGAAAGCCAGCTTTAAACCCCAAACAGCAAGCAAATGTAAAATGTTGCAGAAAAGATGTAAAATCAAAAAGATGTGTCCTCCTAAGAGGCGGGTTAAACATTTTTTTAATTTAAATTCAAGTTTGAAAAGTAAAATTGCGTATTGTCACAGTAGGGCTGGGCAATAGTGCCTAAAACTCTATTTCAATGTTTTCTCTAAATAAGCTGTGTTGCACAATTTAAAGATCAAGTTCACTGCATTTAGCAATACTATATAGAATTCAGAGCTTGAGGAATTATACCTAGGCTGAATATATGCCTTCCACAACCATAAGACCCACTAATAATTACATTATTTCATCAAAATAGTTGTACCTGCTTTTTGTTTGCGATAATCACTGATCTGGCTTTCAGGTCTGTCTATAACAATGCCAGTTATGTTATAAATGTAACCAGAATCATGCATATTTCACATTCACTAATAATGTAGCAGACACCAGTGTCATGAACTCTAAAGCCCACGTGCTAGTGTGTAGCCAGCTAATATTTTTATTTTAATCCAATTTGGATCTAGGTATAATTTCACAAGCTCTGAATTCAGCTAAAACGCAGAACAGTTGAATTGTTATGAACACAACCTTCTGTCCATCTCCAACTGTTTGAACAGCATGCTAGCCTGTCCACTTTGTTCAGATGCTGAAATCAAGTGGCCTACCTTATTTCTCAGAATAAAAACAAATTGCCAATTCTTTTATATAAGTTTTATGCTTTTTGCACATTTTTAAAACACACTTAACAGCTAGTACAACAAACTTTGTTTGACTAAAATGCTGCTAGCTATACGTGGTAGCGTAAAGCACGCGACAAACTGTGCATTCATTTTCCAAAATTAATGTTCATTGGTACATCCGTTTTTAGTAATGTCTGCTCTGCTCAACATTTGAGGAGTTGAAACATAAACATGGTATGGTTCAAAAGGTTAACTTATCCTCTATTACAGTAAAATAATATATCCATGTGTTTCGGTGTCCATATGACCAATTCTGTTGGACCAAACCTCAAATGCAAATAGGGGGTTGAAACCGTTTGTCAGAGCGGAAGAAGTGATCTCATCTTTGTTGTTGTGAGGGGTGGTGGGAGGGGCTTGGGAGAAAGAGGCAAAGCGAGTGATTTCACTCGCCAAAATCTGTCCAAAATAAGCCCAATGCATTTCTATGCGCTTATATTGAACCTGAGCTCGTCGCCTTCCTTTGGGACAACAACTCCCTTTGTTAGAGTGGCAACATGAGCATTTGTTCATTAAATACAGATATCTGGTGTAAATGGGAAGGTGCAACATGAGAACAAGCGGACAGAAACGCTCAGAAAAACGAAAAATACAACAAACCTCGATTCTGCGATACAGGCATTTGGAATGTCGCGCAAAACACAACATCAAAATAATCAAATTCATTTTATGTATCTCCCAGCCCTATGTCACGTTATCGTTCCAGAAACAAGGTCTACAAGGTGAATGAGATTTGAATGGTGTTTTGAATTGAAAGCATATTAGCTCCTGAATGAAAATCTCTGGCTCAATCTCTTGTTTATTTGTTTATTTTGTTGTGGATTTTGGAACACATTGCTTTTTCTGTACGCAAAGTAAATGTCTGTCAATAGCAGCCAAAATATATATCTAATCGGGTGTGTGTGTGGTTCCAGGGTGTGTGAGCTGTTACAAGGAGGTGCTGTGATGAACAAGAGCTACCAGCCCCACGAGGCCCACATTCCTTACCTGCTGCAGCTATTCATCGACTACAACCTGTACGGCATGAACATGGTCAACCTGGGAGCCGTCAAGTTCCGCCAGAGCCAGCAGCGCAAAGGTAAGGACGCTCTGGGGGTACACATCTCGGATCAGTTTCCCCTCCCCCAATCATAACTTAAACAATTAGTGGGGTGCTACTGAGATTTACACTTTTTCTCTTGTTGTTCTTCTGCATCTTCTTGAATGTGTGTGTGTGCGGGGGGCAGTCTGAGGGAGGAAGGAAAGAAGGAAGGGGTGAGGGAGGGTGAAGGTCTAGCATCCTACTCTCAACTTCATGACTTTGTGTGGGGGGCAGGCTTTTTAATGCAGTTATTGATATTACTGTTGACTGTTAGTGTTAGATGTGGTTTATATTACTGTTGGAACCGGTTCATGGAACAGAACCATAAAACAAAAATAAGGAAAATGTTTAAGGAAAAGAATGAGAACCGGGAGCGGACAGGTTATTTTACCCAAGAGGAAATGCTTAGTAATAGGGATGTAAACAAATGTGTTAACTACATTTGACAGAAAAGTTTTTGGTGAGTATGGAACATTTCTGGGATTTTTTATTTCAGTTAAAAAAACATGAGCTAGCGCACATCCAAAGAAATGTATTTTATGTAGAGGTGCTAACTAACGGCAAATTAACTATAAGCTATAAAAATAAAGAGTCGCACACTCTACATATTTATTGGGTAAATCGCCAACATTTCGGCAGGGATTTACCCAATAAATGACTGAAAAAGTGTGTGTTATATATATAAATAAATAAATAAATATATATATATATATATATATAAATAATATAGAAATAATATATATATAATATATATATAGTGTGCACCTCTCTTTGTCCTTTATTTCAGCTAATGAAACATGGGACCAACACTTTACACATTTATATTTTTGTTCGGTATAACACAAATGTATAATAAAAAGAATAAAAAGAATCCGAGCTTTAAAAAAGAACAGAAAGTAAGAATATAAACCGGAACTTCTTTGGGTTCGAACCGGTTGTAGAACTTTATTTAGCTGGTCAGAACAATGGAAACGGACCAAAACAGATATGGCTCTGTTAAGAATGAAACGATTTGAAATGTTACACGGAACCCAAACCGATCGCATAAATGTATTTTGTCCCCCACACCAAACGCGATCACAACACGCAGGTTAAAATATCAAAACAAACTCTGAACCAATTACATTAATTTGGGGACAGGTCGAAAAGCATTAAACATGTATAGCAATTTAGCTAGTTAGCTTGCACTTGCTAGCTAATTTGTCCTATTAGCTTGCTGTTGCTAGCTAATTTGTCCTATTAGCTTGCTGTTGCTAGCTAATTTGTCCTATTAGCTTGCTGTTGCTAGCTAATTTGTCCTGGGATATAAACATTGAGTTATTTTACCTGAAATGCACAAGGTCTTCTACTTCGTCAATTAATCCACACATAAAACAGCCAACCGAATCGTTTCTAGTCATCTCTCCTCCTTCCAGGCTTTTTCATCTTTGAACTTATATGGTGATTGGCATCGATACTTTCACAGTATTACCACGACTACCGGCAAAACATTTAGTCTTTCAAACATCCACGTGGGTATAACCAATTCTATTTTAGCCCTTGGCAACACAGACACTTGTTGGCGCGTGCAAGCAGTGTGGGTGGAAAAATTGAATAACATGGATTTCTTTTCTTTTTTTTATTGACACGCACGCGACGTGTCCGGTCTAGTCAGCATGTTAGATGTGGATGATATTAGTGTTAGATGTGGATGATATTAGTGTTAGATGTGGATGATATTACTGTTAGATGTGATTGATATTACTGTTAGATGTGATTGATATTAGTGTTAGATGTGATTGATATTAGTGTTAGATGTGATTGATATCACTGTTAGTGTTAGATGTGGTTGATATTAGTGTTAGATGTGATTGATATCACTGTTAGTGTTAGATGTGGTTGATATCACTGTTAGATGTGGTTGATATTAGTGTTAGATGTGATTGATATCACTGTTAGTGTTAGATGTGATTGATATCACTGTTAGTGTTAGATGTGGTTGATATCACTGTTAGATGTGGTTGATATTACTGTTTGATGTGGTTGATATTACTGTTAGATGTGGTTGATATTACTGTTTGATGTGGTTGATATTACTGCTAGATGTGGTTGATATTACTGCTAGATGTGGTTGATATTACTGCTAGATGTGGTTGATATTACAGTTAATGTTAGATGTGGTTGATATTACAGTTAATGTTAGATGTGGATGATATTACTGTTAGATGTGGTTGATATTACTGTTAGATGTGGTTTATCACTGTTAGTGGTTGATATTACTGTTAGATGTGGTTTATCACTGTTAGTGGTTGATATTACTGTTTGTGTAAGATGTGGATGATATTACTGTTAGATGTGGATGATATTACTGTTAGATGTGGTTGATATTACTGTTAGATGTGGATGATATTACTGTTAGATGTGGTTGATATTACTGTTAGATGTGGATGATATTACTGTTAGATGTGGATGATATTACTGTTAGATGTGATTGATATTACTGTTAGATGTGGATGATATTACTGA